>NC_064287.1:31004763-31174776 GCF_019186545.1 Solanum stenotomum
ATTTACTTAAACATGTTTTGACTTCACTTTGATCATGCATCCTCATATTGTTATTCATAATGCCTATGAAACTATTTCTTGTATTTCGATTGTGTCCTTGTCTATTGTTGTGTTGCACCCCGCATACTTAGTACATTCCAAGTACTAACGCATATTTTGCCTACATGATGTCACCATGTAGGGACCGGAGCTACTCTTGATCCTTCTCTCCATTCACGTGGCTAGGACAGTGCTTATCCGAGTTTGTTGGTGAGTCCTCAATGATTCGAGGGCTATGTTTTGTTTCCTACTCCTATGTTTTGAGACTTTAGCTTGCAATTATATTTTGACTATGAGGGGAGCCGGTAGTATGTCATGGCCCCCGTCCTATCTATGTATGTAGAGGTGTGCGTTGGACAAGTATTTTGTAAATGAGCTTGACTCTTGTTCTATGATGTCATTTTGAAATGGTTTGCCCTTAGTCTCTTTTTCCCGTTAATTAATGTTGTTGTACTTCCGCGACCAATGAAGTGTGATGACAAGTTTGATAGGCTTGTTTGGGGTTCCTTCGGGTTCCTCATTCGCCATGTCACGTCTAGGCCCTAGGCTTGGGTCGTGACAGTTTATATACTCTGATCTGCTGGAATGCTGTCGAAAACGGTGGTTTAGGGACGAAGAGACACCATAATGGTGTCTGTTGTTCGTCCTAGATGAAGGTTGCTCTGGCAGCCTTCATCTCGCTGTGGCGCCCTCCATAATTTCGCCCTGGCGAGATTTTGGCCGCTGTGGCGGGATATGCCAAACCAGTGGCCAGCATCCCTTAACCCAGAATATCCTTACTTCTTATTCAACCCTTGCACTGTCTATTTCCATCATGTTCTAACTTAGTATTTTTCATCACTTTTACAGGCTTTTCTAATTGTAGGTCAGAATGAAGAAAACTTACCCTTCATCCGGTTCCCCGATCTCACGAGTTGGGAAAGGCATCATGACTACCGCAACATGAGGTTCTACTGCGAGAGAGGTTTGGTGCTATTCAAGCTAGAGGAGAAGGCACCTACTTTTTATGCTTGCCTGATGGAGTTCGGATGGGCACCGCTGATTGAGGCTCCCCCAGATGCATGCTCTACTTAGGTGAGGGAGTTCTACGCCATCCTACCTACTATGCGATGGGACGACTCTCACCCAATCATCCGTATTAGGGGAGTTGAAATTCCTTTGGATGCCACTACCATCAATGAGGCTTTCAAGGTACCGAAGGTTTCGAATGCTGGGTATGAGGCAAAGCTGCGGGAAATGAATTTGGAATGGCTGAGAGACACTCTAGTTGAACCTAAACACCGGGATCAGGTTTACTGGGATACTGCTGAGGGAATTGCTAGCACATACTTGTCACCTGATGCTAAGAGGTGGCTACACTTAGTGACTAGGAGGATTCGCCCGTCGGGCAACCGTACCGACATGACCTTTCCCATGGCCTTGGTTGTGGCATGCGCCAAATACGGTATAGAGCTGAATGTGGGGGCGCATATTATCTTTGAGTTGAAGATGTTTTACCGGGGTAACAAGAAGGCGTTCTTTCTCCCTGGTCCTATCACTGCCTNGGGGGGGGGGGGGAGAGTGACACTTATTGATGCCGATGAGGTACTTCCTACAGATCCCCCTTTCACCCTCTTTTGGTTAGAGCAGGTTCTACTTCTAGGGGCAAGAGAAGGAGGACTGGCTGAGCTAGCAGTAGTCAGGTGGCCGCAGGGTTGGACGAGGAGGGAGGTGACGACACTGTCCCCCCGCTTTAAGTGTCACGTATAAAGGAGGACTTAAGAGCTGTGTGGAGGAAGATGGGGTGCCCTATTACCCCCACTGTTACGGTTCCCTCCAACACTGCCCTAGAGCTTGAGATGCTTCGAAGCAAGTTGTGCCAGGAGAGGAGAAAAAACCTAGCGAGGGACCATCTGATGATTCGGCTCTGTAAGATAGTGACGATCATGTTTACCTGTATTACTCCCGAGCATGAGATTCCAATAGTGAAGAAGGAGGATTACGTTAAGTTTTCGAGTCTGGAGGAGGCCGGTTCCCCCGGAAGAGTTAGATTCTGACACCGATACCTCTCGGTCGCAGGGTTCTTGAGTTGCTTTCCTCGCCCCTCTTGGGATTGTAAATTTTTACAACACTCTATTTTTATCTTATGATTTCCTATGTTTTTTTGTAAGTACATGGATGCTAGTTTTTGCTGTCTGATGCAGCCTTATTTTAAACTTAAGGTGTTATTATCTAGTTGCCTCCGTTGCTGAACACTGCTTGACTTGTAGGGGTGAGTTCAAATTCCATTCGGGGCCTGAAATTGTGGTTAGGAAAAACAGGGGAGACATGCTGAGGTTCTGCCTCACCTCATCCCGCTTTGGCGGTCTCACCCCGGCGGGAATAATCCTGCCCCAATGGCAAAAATTAGAAACAGAACCTCTGCTATGATTTTTCTGGGGGTTTTCTATCTTTTTTAAATTTCACCAAGGTTCCCAGCTTTACTTAGCAATTTTAGAATAATTCTTCACAACTAGGATAATCGTGATCTACCCTCCCGTCAAACTCACAATACGCGAACCAATTTATTCTCGTTAATTCAGCGCTACAACTCATACATCCACATGATACACCCCGACATTTACAACTCGCATAATTTACACCAATTGGCCAACACATTGCACATAATAAGGTTCAGACAGACATTTATAGTACACATAATCACATTCAACAAGTTCAACTTTACATTTACAGTTAATGCAACCAACAAGTCACACACATTCAAAGTTCACAAGAGACAATGCACAGACAATTTCAATTCATTAGTTAGTTCGTTCCATATATGACTGATGTGAGGCCAAAATACATATTTTTAATCATTATTTGCCTCACATTTATGATTTATATTTGTATTTTTTGAGCATAAATTTTATGAATTGTGCTTAATAATATATTTTATATGTAGGATTAAATTGGTGTGAAGATGAAGAAATTTGGATCTAAAACAAATTAAATATGGAAGGTTGAAAAAGGAAATCAAGCAGGCAACTTAATGAATTAAATTGAATATAATAATAATAATATATATTATATAAAAGTTGCAAAGAATTAGAGTTGAATTGAAATTCTACATGGCCACGTGTGAACATTTGAAGACACACAACACTGAAGCGGTGGAAATATGCACGGATACAACTGTTCACGTGGAATCCTATTAGGTTTTGGGTTCCTAATTTGTTTTGGACTCAATCATTTTATTTAGGGTTTCCTACATCTATAAATAGTCCATAAGAATAATTATTGGGAGAGGAGGATACATTGTGAATATAACTTTTGATTTAGGGTTTCTTCTTTTCTTCTCATTTATTTTATTTTACATCTTTTCTTTGAATGATTTGTTGTAAATGCTCTATGCTCTATGTCTATGTGGAGTTAAACTTTTCGTTCTTGGATTATATTTACTTACAAGATGATTGTTTAGTGATTTTGATTCGGTATGATTTGTTTATCATATTAGTTGTTCTTATATTCTTGTGATTACTATTTTGATGCTTGATCATCATTGAAAAAAACATAATGTCCGAATTGAACTCGGGAGAGGAATAAGAAGATAAAACATCAAATATAAGGAGCATGATTTTCTCTTAAAAATTAGGGTTAATTTGTATCTAGGATAGGGACATACCTAGAAACCATGCTTGGTCACTATACAGGAAGAAATCATAATGCTCGATACTTAATCTATCTTATCCCCGCTCAATGATGTAGTTAGGGTGTTATTTATCGTAGGCGATTAGAGGTCGGGAGACCATGATCATACATTTAACCCTGTGAATCAATAACTATATGATCAAATAAGTTGGTGAAATTGATGCTAAACATGATTGTTAGTTAAATTATAATCCTAGATCGATTCATTTGATTGTGTGAACATCTATCTTTTCTTAGTTAATTGCTTTTTAGTTATTTAAACTTTATTTTTAGTTTAGTTAATATATTCATCTTTTGAAATCCTCCCCTTAAATAAATAATTAGAATTAATATAATTTAGTAAGAATAATTAATTGACAAGTCCTTTGGGTTCGATAATCCGGTTCTTTTAAGAGCAACTATATTTCTTGTGCGACGGAGTACACTTGCGTGTGCAATTGGAAGCAACAATGACCATTACTGGTCATCCATGAACTTTTCAGCTCCTCAGGCTAGATACCAATTGGAACCTTTCCAGTTCCAATTAACTTGTTGGTGTCCCTTCAGTCGTATCAACGATGTCTAGTTCACTTCGTTGAGATACCAATTAGAATCGAGATATACCAATTGGACTCAACTCGTACCACAAGCGACACCCGCACGAAAGGAGGGAATAAGTGGAACAACTTCCTAGAATGTTTTCTAGCTTCCTAAATATTAGATGTGGACGTCAACACACCAATCTGCAGGAGTCTAGTCCACATTTTGCTCTTGTACTGAGAGACCGGTAACCTAGGTTCCGAAACCAATTTGTCACAACCCAACCCACCGGTCCATGCGGGTATCCACTCTAACACCTAACTAGGAGAACCCTCATATCCCAATAGTTAAAACATGCGAAAAATTTAAGAAAATTGAGATAAATAAAATAACATGGCTTTATAAATAATAACTTTAGACACTCCTTCGATAAATACTTGTAAAGTAACTAACAACTCGCATGGATCTAGTCTAAATAGGTACAAGAGCTACTAAGAGTACAACTAGACAAGATAAGTAAAAGATACAGCTCCCACCATGCAGAAGGAAGAATAGAAGCTGTTGGAGAATTTCTTCGTCTTCACCTGATGAAACATCACCAACCTGCATCCAGACTATGTCAAAAAGACATAGAAAGAATAGTATCAGTACAAACATACGTACTGGTAGGCATCATTGATCAACGTTACGCCCGTTGCATAAAATGAGAAATAAACTAGCAGAAATATACGATGGACCACTCGCTTCTCCACCTTTACCCTTTCTTAAAAATACCTCCAATTTACACGAGTACTTTGATTACTAACCACCTCCTCAATCAACATACTTACCAGGTTCTTGATCATAGCCTAACCGTTCTAACAAATTAACGAAACCCCAATTACATCCATAAGCATTCCAACTAACCGCTCACTTTGTACCATTGCTTTATCGTCACATTACTCAACCATGGTCATATAGTACACTACATCAAACTACCTTACCACTAAACCCAATCTCTTTCCCCAAGGTGAAATCCACCTAAGCCTATTTCCTCACATACAATACCTCTACTTCTCGCCATTACGACACACGAACAACCCTTGCTATCCATTACTTACCCCTTGAGAACTTTACCCTTCCACTATACCCAACAAGTCCGCTCAACACAAAGAACAATCAAATATACGCCTTCATAACCTATACCAACTAAGTGCAACATTTATAAGCCACTATAACAATTTAATTACATGCATATATGGAACATATACAATATCATCAATATGAAGAACAACAACGCATTTCACATCCCTCAAGTTACACAATTAAGCAAGTCATTGGTTCTCTCATGGAACCCAAACCCAAACATTTAGCATACCAGAATGTGGTACCCGATCCAATTATTATGATGGAACGTGGCAAACGATCCAAATCAATTATACCGAAACGTGGCAACTGATCAATGTAAGTTATGCCGGAATATGGAAACCGATCCAAGTTAGTATGCCGAAACGTGGCAACCGATCCATTCAACATGCCACAGTCACAATCACAAGTATATTTCAAAGATCATACATTTAGGTCATGATTTCATGGCTTTCATAATTCATCCATCTCATTTAAACAATTGCGGTAAATAATGCGACATTCATACACATACAAGTATCATAATGAAGGAAGAACAACCATATGTCACACAATCATAGAATCCCAACCATCACCTACAATGGATTATTCATCAACGCACATCATACAACCCTAGTTCGACCATACTCAGCCCTAATTTATCGTCTAAGGCTTCTTTCTATGGTTTAGATCGTAAATCATTCGGTGCACGAAAGCCTACGCATAAACCCTACCATCGATTTACATATATTACGCACGGAGCATAGATTTAAACTACTCAATTCATAAAACCTAGCCTACCTAGGTGCCAAGTAGTTGCACAGAGTTTTAACTTTGATTCTAGTTTTTCGGGCTTCGTGATGGTGAATTTGGCAAAGAATCCACAAGATATCACCATCCTCCCAAAAAAAGTCTCATTCTCCTTCCTCCCCAAGCTTAGAGCAACTTTTCTGAGGTTTCTAGGGTGTTTTATGACTTATTTAGATTTCTTAGAAAGATGAAGAAAATAGAATTTCTCGTAATTTATGCTATGCCTCTCCTATCCCGCCCTAGCACCAGCTTACCTCGCCCTGGCACCGCTACCCTAGCGGCATCTTGCCCGCTATGGCAGGACAAGGGCCCAGATTTATCCCTGATTTTATTTCTCCTAAATAACGACAGTTTTGGGTTGTTACAATAGATACCAATTTATCCCTCGTTCGATCCCGCACGACTAGTGCACGAGATTCACGCGCCTTATTTCAATTTACGTTTTCATTAAAGAATTGGTCCACTTCGGAATCACGACGAATGGAAAACTTTCACTTATTTAACACCCGAAAGGATACTATGCCCAACAAACTAGAGGAATTGAGGCAGTTTATAAAAAAAATATGCGTCCAAATTTTCACAACCTAATCCCGCTAGAGCGACATGCCTTCTGCTAAGGCGGAGCCACTGTGGCGGGGCATCTCTCACTGTAGCGGGGGATCGTAAACAGTAAAATGGGGGGGGAATGGGGGAATGGTTTCCTCATTTCCTCCTTTTCTAACTCAAAACCCGCCAAATTCTCTCAACTACTTTACTCCAATCGTCCAGATTAAAGTGAACTTCTCATCTCTGGCACTCTTTACTTTCGTAATTGATTAATAGTGAATGCATGCTACTAACTAATTGAATTAAAATGGTTTTTGGGGTAGTTTTAGAAAATGCTCATAGGTTGCTCAGATTTTTAGATAAAATGTAGCATGGTTACTTTTCTTACGTCCCCCATAATGAAAGCACCTGTAGATAGAAGTCGTTTGTCGACCGGTGGACTCATCCTTAATGTCGTTTAGGCTCTCCAGTTAAGTCGGTTGTTCGCCGCCTTTCCTTCCCATGCCCGAGATGGCCTTATGGGTAGCAGCAAATTCATCATTGGCAAAACAATTATTTGGTAATGCCATTTCAGGCTTTGCTCTAACCGAAGCTATTGCATCGTTTGCCCTAATGATGGCCTTTAGATGAAGTTTAAGAAAAATGCAAGAAGAATTTTTGCCGTTCTGTCTTTTGCATAAAAGTCTATCTGTCTTCCTTCCAATCATTGTAGTTCAGTTCCTTTATGGCAAATTGGAAACGTCAAAGTAGGCTGTGGCTTATAAATAGGAAGATAAGGCATTAGTGGACCGACTTGACAGGACCCCCCTTAGCTTTATCTAACTTGGCGTGCGCAGGGGAGCTAGCGCGACCTTCTTTCAGCTGGCTGAAAGGCGCTTCACCTTAAAATTAAGAGAGATACTTTCTCTTGGTGATCGGTTCATTGGAACGTTCCCACAATGTCCTGGGCATAAGGATTTCGTAGAAATTCGATTGAATCAATAACAGAAAGGTTGAGAGAAGTTAAAAAGTCTCTTTGCTTTAAACTTAATTTTGAGGGGTATTTAGGGGTTATTTTGCTGAAATAATTGTATATTTAGTTTCTAAGGTAGTTTATATACTGTGATCTTCTGGAATTCTGTTGAAAATGAGGGGTTTTGGGACAAAGAGATGCCATAACCGTGTCTGTTGTTCTTCCCAGATGAAGGTTGCTCTTGCGACCTTCATCCCGCTGTGACAACCTCCATAATCCCACCCTAGCGGGATATGCCAGATCAGTGGCCTGCATTCCTTAACTCATAATTTCCTTTCTTCTCATTCAACCCTTGCATTGTCTATTCCCATCGTGTTCTAACTTTATTTTTCATCACTCTTGCAGGATTTTCTAATGGCAGGTCAGAATGAAGAAAACTTATCGTTCATCCAGTTCTACAATGTCGCGAGTCAAGAAAGGCATCATGACTACCGCAACACGGGGTTTTGCTGCGAGAGCGGTTTTGTGCTACTTATGCTAGAGGAGAAGGAGCCTGCTTTTTATGCTCACCTGATGGAGTTTGGATAGGCTCCACTGACTTAGGCTCCCCCAGATGCACGCTCTACTTGGGTGAGGGAGTTCTATGCCATCTTACCTACTGTGCAATGGGATGACTCTCACCCCATCATCTATATCAGGGGAGTTGACGTTTCTCTGAACTCCACTGCCATCAATGCAACTCTTGAGGTAGCAGATGTCTCGAGCACTGGGTACGAGGCCAAGCTGAGGGAGATGGACCTGGAGTGGCTGAGAGACACTCTAGTTGAGCCTAATCATCGGGATCAGGTTTAGTGGGCTACTGTTGAGGGAATTACTAGCACGGACTGGCCACCTAATGCTAAGAGGTGGCTAAACTTGGTGACTAGGAGGATCCACCCGTCGGGAAACCATACCGACGTGACCTTTCCCCAGGCCTTGGTGGTAGCGTGTGCCATACACGGTATAGAGCTGAATGTGGGGGCGTATATTCTCTCTGAGTGGAAGATGTTCTATCGAGGCAACAAGAAAGCGTTCTTTCTTCTTGGTCTTATCACTACTCTATGCAAGTGGGTGGGAATACAACCTAGTGACGCCAATGAGGTACTTCCAATGGACCCCCCCTTCACCCTCTTTTGGTTAGAACAGGTTCTACTTCTAAGTGGACGAAAAGGAGGACTGACAGAGCTAGCACAGTCAGGTGGTCAAAGGGTCGGACGAGGTGGGAGGCGACGACACTCGTCCCCCACTTTTAGCATCACAGGTAGAGGAGGACTTGGCAGCTATGCGGAGGAAGATATGGTGCCCTATTACTCTCATCGTTCCGGTTCCCCCCAGCACTACCCTAGAGCTTGAGATGCTCCGATGCTAGCTGCTCCAGGAGAGGAGGAAGAACCTAACGAGGGACCGTCTGATGATTCGGCTCTGGAAGATAGTGAAAATCATGTTTACCTGCATCGCTCCCGGGTAGGAGATTCCTATAGCGGAGAAGGAGGATTACATTCAGTTGTTGAGTCTGGAGGAGGTCATGATCGGCCTGGTTCCCCCGGATGAGTTAGATTCCGACATCGACACCTCTCTGTCGTAGGGTTCTTGATTTGATTTTCTCGCTCCTCTTGGGATTGTATAGCTTAGGGTTACTTAAGGTGAATGTTCTAATGTGTTGGAAATGGCTTATATGTTGATTATGTTTGTATCTTATGCCTTTTATACTAAAGTTTATGATGTTTCTCAAAATTGACATAATGCATGGTTTTCAACCAAAATGTTCGTTTTAAGCATGATTTTTGCATGACTATCATACTTAGTACAACAAATTTGCTAACCCATATTTCTTCATTTTTACAAAAGTGTAGGGTTTGGAGACTTGATGTTCTATTCTAGGAAGATAGGTTTCTAAGGAGCTTGGAGTTGAAGATTTGGTGAGTCCTCATAGTTTCGAGGACAAAACCCATTATTCCCCTTATGTCTTTTACCTTATGTTTAGAGCTTTTGCATGGTATATGTCCTTAAGTTTTATTCAAAGTGTTGTAGATGGTTTGAGACAAAGTATATAAAGACTTCTGCTTGATTTTATGAAAAATGAATTTAATTGTGAAGAAAGGGTTTTAAATTCCGCACTATATAAAATTATTATCTTATGTGATGACTTGCTATGTGGCTTGTATGAGACTTTTCAGAGTCTTGTACGCCGTGTCATGTCCGGGGTGTAGGCTCGGGTCGTGACACATTATATTCTAGAGGAGACAGGGCTTGAAATTGAGTTGAAAAGTTTGTGAGGTTTCTAGGCTCGGGTTGGGGCAACGCTCCCCCATAGAGCCAGAGGAGCTGGGGCAGCACACCACCATGGCACCAGAGGGGCTGGGGCAGCACGCCTGTAGTGCGCTAGGAATGGCCTTCAGGAGTTTAGGGGTTGGTGCCCTACGCTAGGAATGCAATAGGGTCGCTTTCCCCCATTTCTCTTACGTCTTTCTTTCGTTGGAGTTCTTTTAAATCGTGTCTTTGCTCTCTTCCTAATTTTAACTATCTAAAAATCGATTATTCATGAGAGATCCTATATATATTATAATCAGAACTCTTGAATTCAGATTTCAAATTCAAGGTAGACTTAAGAGTAAAGTTCGAGGGAGTCCTTTGAGTTATTTTGAGAAGTCTTCTACAATTACTTATGACTTGAACTAAGTCTTGAGTAAAAGAGTATGAGAATGAGAAGAGTTGTATTCACGAGTCTACATTTTTATTGAGATCCTTGAGTCGAGTTTTTCATGCCCTTAACTTTGCATGAACTCTATGAATTGAATATTCTTGAGAGGAGCAGTATCGTTGAGTTCTGAGTTCCAATTTCTTGAGTCCTTGAGTTTGTGAGTTCTTGCGTTCTGAATATTGAGTTCTATGAGGTCATTGAGTTGTTTCATTCATGTCTATATTTCAACGTGAACCCCATTTTGAGTTAC
Organism: Solanum stenotomum; assembly: GCF_019186545.1. Classification (NCBI taxonomy): domain Eukaryota; kingdom Viridiplantae; phylum Streptophyta; class Magnoliopsida; order Solanales; family Solanaceae; genus Solanum; species Solanum stenotomum. The sequence goes on from NC_064287.1 coordinate 31,015,393, forward strand.
ATGTTTTGAGAAGTCTTAGAAAACCAATTATGAGTTTTAAACTGGTTTTTTTAAAGAAGTAAAGACGAGTTGTGAGAAAGAAATTTCATGTATGCATTGACTAAGAGTATAAGGTAACTAAGTATTCCCAAGTGTAAACACTTTTACATTTAAAACGAGAGGAAACATCGATTTCCAAATGAGTTCATGAGGAGTTTTTGAGTACTATCTCTTTTAAGAGAATCTTTTGAGTAATTATCTCATATTGAGGAAAAGTTATGTTTTTAAATATATGAGCACGAGTTATATATATTAATTGGAGAAGTATTGAGCACCGATATGGGGATGGGTTCTGACAACTTAAAATCCTAATAAATGTATGCCAAGATGGGTAAATGATCATACTTTTTACATAATTCCTTATTGCTTTTAAGCATAGCTTGGTGGATCCACTTAGTTAAGGACGTTCTATACCCCGACAAGGTATAAGACAGTTGTAGTAGCATGGGCGAGATAATGTATCATCACGTAGCTCATAGTGATGGTTGTAAGTTAGAGAATATCCCAAATAAGAGTTACTTTCAGCAAAAATCTTAGATTACTGATTAGTATCTCCCTTTCTTAGATTACTGAATCACTGCATCCATTATTCTAACTTTGGGTACTTTTCTACTACTACTTATAATGTCATACTCATATTATCTTTTCGGGTGGAAATACTACAGAAGATATAAAACACACTTCCTCATAAGGGTCTTAATTAGAACAAGGTTTAGAGAAGAGAATACATCTCACTTTTAGCTTGAACGCACAATTCATATGAATAGGAGTGCATTCTTTTCAAACTCAATGCTTAAACTCACCCACGGGTTTCACTCAAGCCCCTCTGCAATCTTATGATTTTCTCAAGATTTTTGTTGAGAGTAACTTATCGATAAAGATCAAGGATAAGTTACGAATGAGTGTGGTTCTTGATAGAGTTTTGTGTGGCTTTTCATTAGAATGGTGTTTGGATTATGAATCTAGGAGTATTTGGAAGAAATCATTTGATTCTAGAGGAGATACAGATGTAAATTGAGTTAGAAAGTTTGTCGAGTTTCTGGGCTTGGGCTGGGGCAACACTCTCTATAGTGCCAGAGGGGCTGGGGTAGTGCGCCCTCATAGCGCAAAGGGGCTGGGGCAGAGTGCCTGCTGTGCGCCGGGAATGTCCTTCATGAGTTTAGCGGCTGGCGCCCTACACCAGGAATGGGCCAGGGTCGCCTGCCCCCATTTCTCTTCAATCTTTCAATCCACCTGAGTTCTTTTAAATCATGTCTTTGCTCTCTTCTTAATTTTAACAATCTAAAACTCCATAATCATGAGAGATCCTATATATATATATATACTAGTCATAACTCTTGAATTCACATTTCAAATTCAAGGTACAATTAAGAGTAAAGTTCGAGGGAGTCCTTTGAGTCATTTTGAGAAGTCTTCTATAATTATTTATGACTTGAACTAAGTCTTGAGTAAAAGAGCATGCGAATGAGAAGAGTTGTAATCACGAGTCTACATTGTTATTGAGATCCTTGAGTTAAGTTTTTCATGCCCATAACTCTGCATGAACTCTATGAATTGAGAATTCTTGAGAGGAGTAGTATCATTGAGTTCTGAGTTTATAGTTCTTGAGTCCTTGAGTCCCTGAGTTCTTGAGTTCTGAGTATTGAGTTCTATGAGGTCATTGAGGTCCTTGGGTTGTTTCGTTCATGTCTATATTTCAACATGAACCTCATTTTGAGTTACATGTTTTGAGAAGTTTGTGAAAACAATTATGAGTTTTAAACTGAGTTTTTTTGAAGAAGTAAAGATGAGTTTTGAGAAAGAGTTTTCAAGTATGCATTGATTAAGAATATAAGGGAACTAAGTATTCCTAAGTGTAAACACTTTTACAGTTAAAACGAGAGGAAATTTTAATTTCCAAATGGGTTCATGAGGAGGGTTTGAGTACTATATCTTTTAAGAGAATCTTTTGAGAAATTATATAAAATTGAGGAAGAGTTATGTATGTAAACATATGAGCATGAGTTATATATATTATTGGGAGTACAATTGAGCACCGATATGGGGATGAGTTCGGATAACTTAAAATCCTTTTAAACCATGTATGCCAACATAGGTAAATGATCATACTTTTTAGATGATTCCATATTGCTTTTAAGTATAGCTTAGTGGATCCACTTGGTTGAGGATGTTTTATACCCCGGCAAGGTTCATATACCGTGAGTTTACGGTATTTTTGATGCATTTCACTTGGAGTTTATGTGTGTCTTGAGCTATTTTGTTATTAGATATAATGTTTTTATGTAATCTTTTGTAAGAAATTGTTTTGGTAGCGGTTGATTGAAGATGGATTGAAAAGAATAGAAGTAGCTACCGACGAGGCCAACGACAAACCGTAGGTCCAACAATGGCCCGTAAGTGGTGAGGCGTAGGTGAAGTTCAGGGAATTCTGACCAAGTGAAACCACAAGTGCGAATGACGGACCGTAGGTTGAGTGATGACCCGTCCTGCAGATCCGTCGATGAGATCAGAGATATGGAGTTCCAGTACCCGAACCACGGAGGTGACCCACGAACCGTAGGTCGAACCACGGTCCGTAGGTCCTGCCATCAGTCATAACCGCATTCTGGACTAATTTTCCCTATTTTGTTTCCTAGTTGGTTTAGGATTTAAACACTATAAATATCAGGTGTTATTTCTATTTTTTGGAGTTAGACATAATTATAGACTTTTATTTTGGTCTTTTGGAATTATTTTGTAAACGCTTAGCAATTTAATTTCTGGAAGTTGGTTTATATAATTTGACTTTGAATTTCAATTCAAGATTAGGTTTTCATCTATTCTAACTGTAAGTTCATAATTTCTTTTAACCTAATTATGAATTGTGAACTCTCAAGCATGAGTAGTTAAATCCACAACTAAGGTTGTGGGAACCATGAGCAATTAATAACGTATGAATAATAACTATGTAATTCTTGAATAATGTTTATGCATGTATTGTTAATCTTTTCATTTAGGAGTCTTTCTATTGGTGTACAACGTTATACCTTTCCTTGTTCCTACGTGCCTTACCAAAGGGGTAACGAATGAGAAAACGATTAAACAACAAAGATTTAGTTAAGGATTTGCTGCTATCTAATAGTCTGACTTTAATCAATTGACCTCAGGGCTACTACCCAACTAAGTTGACTCGATGACTAATCTGGGATGAAGATAAGGGTTAGTAAAGCACACACTCGTAGATTTACCAAGTTGCGAGTGAAAGTTCCTACAAAGATTCCCAATCATGTAGCGATACATAACTTATCGGACTTGCATGTTAAACACTAGGATATGATTACTATTATTATGAATACTGCGTTAAGTGCTTGTCGGGAACACATATACCCTAGTTTCCATCTTATATTGATATCTCAAACTATGAACCTTGCGTACTTGTTATTTATTGATTCAAATCAACAATCTGTGACTTTAGTTACAAAACCCCCTGTTTACTTTTCTTAGAAATAGTTTGACTAAAATGAGATAATTGTGAGTTAAGTTTAAGTCTAAACCATATTCCTCGTGGGATCGACTCCAATCTACAAGTTGAGTTTTCTAATTAATAACGATCGCTTATGCTTCTTTAGGGAGGTGTAATTTGAGCGTATCAAATTTTGGTGCCGCTGTCGGGGAATACGACTTTTAGATTAAACTAACTACATTGTTGAACCTTAGACTAGTATTTCTTGATTTTACGCTTGAAGAGATGGCTCAAATGAGGACCGAACTGGGCTTGGTATTGAAACATGTGAGTGGAAATGTAGAAAAGGTAATTGCAGTAGATTATCTAACTAGACCTCCACCACCGCCAGCTGAGGAATGTTACTATGAAGAGGATGCGAATTTGGTTAATGATCACACGGGGGGGGGGGGGGTTCCAAACCAACGCCGAAGGTTCCAATTTGGATAATTGGTGCCTAGGTCAAGGAATCCAAGGTCGGAACTATGACAATTACAATTGAGAGGGAAACTATGTCTAGGATGGGAACTACAATCGTGATAATAACTACAACTGCAACAACTATGGCAACATGAATGAGAGAGTTGGGCCCTATGTTTCACCTGGTAATAGAGAGGGTGGTACTAGTGAGGTAATAGTATGACTCAGATTGCGGATATGATGCAAACGATGATGAAGAGGTTTAATGCGATAGATGAAAATTTAAAAGAGATAAGTAATGATTTATCTGGGATTGTTCAGAAGGTAGATGCCCATGCAGTATCAATAAAGCAACTCGAGCAACAATTTAGTCAGTTGTCCACTACTATGAACCCACGTCAGCTTGGCACACTTCCTAGAAACACCATCCAGAATTCAAAAAATGATTGGCATTGTATGGCAATCACTACTCACGGAGGAAACCAGACCATTGATCCTCCCATGCCGTCTGAGGTTGAAAGAGTGATAGAAAAAGATGAGGATGAAACTGAGGTTAATAAAGATCCGAAAGTTTATACAGAAAAGGAAGCTGAGGTGATCCAAAAAGTTATTCCCCTGCCTAGAACTCCACCTCCATCCCCACAGAGATTGGTGAAAAAGAATAAAGAGGGAAATACTGCAGGTTCATAGCTATGTTGAAGCAACTATCCATAAATGTCCCATTGATAAAAGATTTGGAACAAATGCCTGGGTATACTAAATTCATGAAAGAGTTGGTGACCAAAAAAGGGGCGGTAAGTTTTGAGAATGATGAGAGGTTGCAACATTGAAGTGCTATTGCTACTAGGTCACTTGTGCAGAAGAAAGAGGATCCTGGAGCTTTCACTATTCCTTGTACCATTGATAAATTGCACTTAGAGAAGGCCTTGTGTGATTTGGGTGCCAGCATTAATTTGATGCCATTATCAATCTAAAAGAAGTTGGGTTTAGGAGCTCCAAAACTGACTGTGATGCATTTACTTATGGCTGATAGAACTGTAAACAGGACCATTGGAGTGTTGCAAGTGTCCTTGTGAAAGTAGATTCATTCATCTTTCTGGCGGACTTTGTGATATTAGATTGTGAGGTTGATTTTGAGGTTCCTATCAGCTTAAGGAGACCATTTCATGCTACTGGCGTGCCTTGGTTGATATGGAAAGAGGGCAGATGAAGTTTCGATTAAAAAATGAGAAGGTAACTTTCAACATCTATAGATCTAAGAAGCATGACAGTGATCTTAAATCGGTATCCGTGGTGTAATGCCCCAAAAACTAGTAAGTTGAACTAGAGAGTTCTAGAGATTTTTTGTACGAGTTTTGGAGTGTAATATGAGGATTAAAAGACGTAAAAATGATTCCCGTACATAGAATGGGGTATTAAGGGTTAGGGCGTCAAGCTACGACCCCTTAAGGACCACCCAAGGGGTCCTTGAGAAGGACCTCAAAACAGCCCAAAAAGCTGTCAAATTTGCAGCCACCCACGCTTGGCACCTACTGACCGCAGGCGGACCCAAGCCCCATGGGTTGGGGTCGTGGGTCAAGGTCTGTGTTGGCCTGCAACTTTAGGCCACTGACCACACCCACGAAGGGTGCAATACTCTCCGTGACTCCACCCACGATCTGTAGGTGGTGGAGTCGTAGGTCAAGCAGGTTTCTTAGTTTAGTTTTAGTTAGAGGACTTGGGGATTAAGTTAGTAATTAATTAGGGGTTAAGGGAGGTCGGTTATTAAGTTATTTAACCACCTATATAAGCTTATAAGACCCCTAAACTAAGTCATTAACTCATTGATCTAAGAACCGCAAAATTCTCTCCAAAAATTCTCTTTCTAGAAGTGAAGAAGAAGAAGAAGAGAAGAGAAGAAATCAGATTTTCCTCCATTGATGAGAGCTTGATTAGGGCTTTGATTAAAGGTATGTTAGCTTAATCATCTATGTGTTCTTCCACCCATAGTGCCCCCTAGGTTTTCCCCCAATTGTGAAGTCAAAAACCCAATCTAGCTAGGGTTTCCTTCTACATTGTGGGTTGAGTTTAGGTATGATTCCAATCTAGTGGATAATACCTAATTATGATTATATTAGCATTGAATTATGATATTATGATGAATTTATGTGATTTCTATGGTAAACCCTAGTCTACTTGATGAATGTGATATTATGTGGGTTTATGCCATGAGAGGTGGAATTGAGGAATTCTAATTGATCTTTTAAAATCAATGTCATGTGTAGTATTTGTTCAAGACTCGACCATGCATATAGACTATTATTAAGATGACAAAAAAGGGATACTTGGCTTGTGTGGTATTGTGGGATGCTATTCATGCATTGCACATGTATGCTTTTGAGGTTACTTTAGAGTGGTTCTATTATGGTATAGATGACTAAGAGTCAAATTATGCCTATATGATTCTTATGTTGGAGACTTTGCTTATTATAATTATGATATTGTCTCTTATGCCTATGACTTATGTTTCATGAAGTAGTTTATATGATTTTGGATTATGTCTTATATTGACTAACCCTTGTCTTATGCTCTTATGATGTTGTGCTAGCTATCATAGTTGGTACATTTTGTACTAACACATACTTTGCCTACATTCTAATCAAATGTAGGGTTTGGAGATTGAGTTCTACTCTTGGAGATAGATTTCTAGAAGTTGCAAGGAGTCGAATATCTTGGTGAGTCCTCATAGCTTTGAGGACAAAACCCACTTTTTCCTTATGTCTTTTATTTCATGTTGTGAGACTATTGTATGGGCTGTGTCCCAAAAGTTTATTCTAAAGTTGTATTAGATGGTTTGAGAAAAAATTTAGAAAAACTTCCGCTTGTTTTTATGAAAATGACTTCGATTATAAAATTTTTTAAATTTTCTATTATCTTATGTTCATGATATGCTAAGGGCTTGTATGAGACCCCTTCGGGGTCAAGTACGCCGTGTTACTTCTAGGGTATACCCCTGGGTTGTGACACGTGGTGAATCACAGTTTGGGGAAAGAATTTGAGGTATCCATTAAGGAAAGGCTAGGTGCTGATGTGCTAGCAGCAGTGATGATGAATTTTGACAGTGATGGTATTGATGAGTATGATGAGCTATTTGCTGGACTTGATAGGTTTGAGTTTCGTTTCAAGCCAAAACGGTTGGAATTAGATATGAAGAATCATGACACCCCACCAACAAAACTGTCTGTTGATGAGACTCCAAAGTTGGAACTAAAGGTTCTTCTATCCCACTTGCAGTATGTATTCTTGGGACAAAATAGCACATTTCCTGCAATCATTGTTGCTGACTTGAGTGAAGGGCCAATAGAGAGGCCTTGGTATCGGTACTGAAGCGGTTTAAGATGGCTATGGGATGGACTATTGCAGACATTATTGGGATCCCTCTTGACATTTGTTCTCACAAAATTCAACTCATGCTTTACGACAAGCCAAGTATTGAGAATCAAAGGAGGATGAATCCCCTTATGCAAGAGGTTGTGAAAAAGGAAATTATTAAATGGTTGGATGCTGGAGTCATAGACCCCATTACTGATAGTAGTTGGGTTTGCCCTGTTTAGTGCATACCTAAGAATGGAGGAATCATTGTGGTTCCCGATGCTACTAATGAATTTGTTCCGATGAGGCCAGTAACTGGGTGGAGAGTGTGTATGGACTACCGCACGCTAAATGCATGGACCTCAAATATCACTTTTCGATGCCTTTTATAGACCAGATGCTCGGTCGTCTTACTGGTAAGGGTTGGTATTATTTTTTAGATGGATATTCGGGCTACAATCAAATCTCCATAGCTCCGACAGACCAAGAGAAAACCACCTTCACTTGTCCATATGGGACTTTCTCCTTCAGAAAGATATTGTTTGGGTTATGTAATGCTCCAGTGACCTTTCAGCAGTGTATGATGTCGATATTTTCAGATATGGTAGAGGACACGATAGAGGTATTTATGAATGATTTCTCTATGGTAGATGACTCGTTTGATGATTGTTTGGCACATTTGGCTGAGGTACTAAAATGGTGTGAAGAGTGCAATCTTGTGCTCAACGAGGAAAAGTGCAAATTCATGGTAAAAAAAAGGTATAGTTTTAGGTCATTGGATTTCACAGAAAGGTATTGAGGTTGATAGAGCCAAAGTTGAGGTAATAGAAAAGCTTCCACCACCCATATCTGTAAAAGGTGTTCGAAGTTTTCTTGGGCATGCAGGTCCTACCAGAGGTTCATAAAAGATTTGTCGAAAATTGCACACCTATTGTGCAAGCTACTCGAAAAGGAGTGTAAGTTGGATTTTGATGATGCTTGTCTAAGAGCATTTGGAGAGTTGAAAGAAAAGTTAACTTTGGCACCTATCAATATTTCACAGGATTGGGGACAACCGTTTAAAGTGATGTATGATGTGAATGGGCTGTCGCTTGGTGTGGTATTAAGACATAGGCGAGATAAGATTCTTCATCCAATTTACTATGCTAGCAATGCTCTGACTGTGGCCCAAAAGAACTATACTGTGACTGAACAGGAACTCCTTGCTGTGGTTTTCACATTCAAAAAATTTAGATCCTACTTGCTTGATACTATGGTCATAGTGCCTACAAACCATTCTGTATTGAGGTATCTGATGGCTAAAAAGGATGCAAAACCAAGGTTGATTAGATGGGTGCTCCTACTGAAAGATTTTGATTTTGAGTTAAAATATAGAAAGGGAACAAAAAATCAGGTTGCTGATCACTTGTCTAGACTAGAGAAGGAATTTATGATCAAGCTAGAGGATGGAGTTGAGATTAATGATGCATTCCCTGATGAACAAGTATTGGTTGCTTCTTATGATCTTATCCCTTGGTTAGCAGATTTTGCTAACTACTTAGCAAGCATTTGGCTCCATTGGATTTGTCATTTCACCCAAGGAAAATGTTTATGTCTGAAGTGAAGAAGTTCTTTTTGGATAAGCCTTACTTGTTTCGTGTTTGTGCTAATGGGATTATTCATCGTTGTGTGCCCGAGGTTGAGATGATAAGTATACTAGAGACGTGTCATTCATTGCTTGTTGGTGGGCACCATAGTGGTATCCAAACTGCCCATACGATTTTGCAGTGTGGGTATTACTTGTCTACCATTCACCAAGTTGCTCATGATTTCGCCAAGTCTTGTGATCATTGCCAACAATAAGGAGGAATTTCAAAGAAGTAAGAATTACCTCTGAACTCGATATTGGTGATTGAGTTATTCGATGTCTAGGGTCTTGACTTCATGGGTCCATTTGTGAGTTCACACTAAATGAAGTATATTCTTGTTGTGATTAACTATGTATCGAAATGGGTGGAAGCAATTGCGCTTTCAAACAGTGAGGGAGTTGCTAGAGAAATATGGTGTTCATCACAATGTATCCAATCCTTATCATCCGCAGTCTAGTGGGCAAGTTGAGGTGTCAAATAGAGAGATAAAACTAATCCTTGCAAAGACTGTGATCGCCAACAGATCTAATTGGTCAAAAAGGCTTGATGATGCTCTATGGTCCTATCGCACCGCATTTAAGTGTCACGACCCTGGGGTACCCCCTAGATGTAACAAGATACATAGAACCCCGAAAGGGACCATGTAAGCCACTTAGCATCTCATAACATAAGCATAGAACAATAAAGAGTAAAAACGCATTTTAAGACCAAAATTTTCATAAAGGAAAGCGGATGTCTAGACTTGTCTCAATATAGACATCTATCACAATACTTGAATCATTAGGGACACATCCCATACAACATAGTCCAAAAAATAAATACAAGAATGAAACTACTAAGTGAAAACATCCATCCTTGAATCATGTGGAATCACCAACAAGCTAGGAGAAATGAGCAAATCCAAGCTTTAGCCACAATGAGGACCACCTTGAGAACCGGACCCTACACTTGGGGAAAAAGTAGGAAAAATATAGGTTAGTACAAAAATGCACTAAGTATGATAGCCATGCATAAAAACCTTGAAGACATGCTAAAAGGGAAATTTTAGTTGAATGCATGCAATTTACTAAGTTAAAGCATCATTTTGAAGATAATGAAAAAGCTTAAGTAATAAGCATATTCATTGCATAGATCAGCATATCATAAGAGAAACATACCATAAGTACCCTCAAAGCATACTTGTTCAATGCATGAATAAGATCCCATAATCCCACCTATACTAAGTAAAGTTTCTTGACTAGCCATGGTTCATAATTCATATTCTTATTCATATTATTGTCATAGTGGGAATAAGCCTTAATCGAGATAGACCATGTGAGCTTAACATGGAATCCGGTATTACCCACTCCGAAAATGGTTGTCGTACTTGCCTAAGGTAGAACCATACTCTTAGCTTAGGTGGATCCACTAGCTAAATAATCTATGGGGGCACATAGTTTATGGTATAAGGATATTGCTACTAGAAACCTGCCCTTTCTAGCGGGGGAGCTTCCATCTCAAGAGATCGTTTCTAGAAACCCTCAATTTCAAAAGGGGGAGCTTCCATCTCATATTCAATATCCACTCGGTGCTAAGCATTTATCCCACAGAGTACATATTAAGTATTGACTTAAGTTCATATTCATGGAAGAATGCCTTGACACTCAATCCAACATAATTCATAAGATAGCTCATAGATTCAATAGGTGAGAATAACCTTTCAACCTTAGAATCATCATATTGTGAGAAAACCTTTCACATAATAGCAAATTCATACATAGGTGTGTATATGAGGGCAACCTTTCAACAACACAAAAACTAGATCATAATCACAATCACTTTACTCTCAAAGTATTGTTAAAGCATATACATAAATCTCCTAATCATGCATGATTCTCATGCGTTACCCTTCAAGGATCAAATATCAAATTAAATCAACACATTAGACATGGACAACAAAATGATTCAAATAACTCAATCACTACAAGAATAATCTCATAATATCCTTCTTTCATCAATTCACCCACATCACAAGGTCATACATTGAGAATATGGGTATTTCATGGATTCTTGGGTGATTTAAACATAAAACCATAATTAATCCTCAATTCAACCATAATATAAATTAATTAAGTCATAAGAATTGTTTTTAAAAGGAATCCATGACTTGGAGTCAAACCCTAGCTTTTGGGGAATTTCTATCTTTGAAATTGAGTTTGGAAGGGACTCCATGGATGAATTCTATTCATGGATAAGGAGCTACCATACCTTATCTATGAAATCCAATGAATTTGAGTATAAAAACTTGCTCCTTGAACCCTAGCGTCAACTTCCTTCTTCTTCTTCCTTGAAGCTCTAGAGAGAGAATTTTTGGTGAAGAGTTGGTTTTGATTTGGGATTTTGAAATAATGAAGGAGATGACTTAATTTAGGGGTCTTAAATCATTATATAGTTAGTCTAATTTAGTATAAAATGACGTCACTTAATAACTAATTAATTCCAAAAAACCCCAAAGTGCCCCTAACTAATTTCTCAAAACAGATCACAAGTGACCACCGACGACCCCACGACCACGGTCCGTGGATGGACCCACATGGTGTGCTGGTGAACCGTGGGTGGATTTACCAAAGCCTATTTCTGATGCCATGACCCACGACCCCTCATCCACAGGGGTGGGCTGACCCATGAGGCGTGGGTCCCCTCTGTGGGTCACTACCAGGCAGTTTCTAGGGGTTTTCCTCAAGGACCCATGGTTGGTGCTTGGGGTCGTACCTTGATGTTTTAACAAGAAATCCTATATTTTTAGGTACGGGGAGGTACATTTACGAATCTAACCCTCATGATTAGCTCTAGTTTAGCTTACTAGTTTTCGAAGTGTTACATCAAGACTTCCATAGGTATGTCCCCCTACCAACTCGTATATGGGAAGTCATGTCATTTGCATGTAGAGCTAGAGTAAAAAGCAATGTGGGCGCTAAAGAAGTTGAATTCGGATTGGGGCACCGCATCGAGTTAAAGAATAAATGACATGTATATGATTGATGAGTTTTGCCTAAAAGCATACGAAATTTCAGCCTTGTACAAGGAGAAGACGAAGAAGTACCATGATCAAAAAATTGATAAGCGTGAATTTGTTGCTGGTGATTTGGTGCTCTTAATTAACCCAAGTTTGCATTTGTTTCCTGGCAAGATGAAGTCCAACTTGACCGGGCTATTTAAAGTAACCCAAGTGTTTCGACATGGAGCGGTTGAACTCGAGAACAAGGAAGGAATAAGGTTCAAGGTGAATAGTTAGATGATAAAAATCTACTTGGGAAAGTCTGAGAGTATCAATGAAGTTGTAGATGAATGAGATCTTAGTGAAGTCTGAGTAACTAAGGTGTCTGTATCATGCCGCGATGTTAAATCAAGCACTGCTTGGGGGCATCCCAAGATGTAAATTCTAGCCAACTATAGGAGTTTTTCTTGTTGATATAGGGAATGTTCTTAAATTTGTACCTTTCTAGATAGTTGTTTATTAATTTTTCGTTTAAGTGTTGGCTATTTATAGATAGAATAGAGTCTGTGTCTAAAAAGTGTCCAGAAAATGTAAAAAAAGGAAGTGGATGGCATCCGTTGATCAACAGGGACGAAAAGGCAAAATCTACAGAAAATAGGCTGATGCATTGGTCTACGGGTTCCATCGATGGTTCGTTGGTCCATCCACGGACTGTGGATGGCATCCGTAGATCCCAGGTATGTTTCTGATTTATGTAAGTGTTGGAGTGAAACAAGGTCCCCATCGAAGGACTGTAGGTGGACCCATGGACCGTCGATAGGGTTTCGTGGATTTAGATTAGGGTTACTGTCGACCCGACCCGGACCCCGATTAAATAAAAACCCCTTCATTTTAAAACGCTCCCCATTTCTCTCCTTTCACCAACCGTTTCAAACCTTCCACTTACCCCATTTTCATCCATTTAATTCCCCCATTGCACCCATATAATCCTCTCCTTCCATTTCTATTTCATTCCCAATACCATACCTACCATCTTCTCCCAAGTTCTCCATTTTCACCAAGCATCCATGGTCCGAGTTCTGTATCAAGCTTGTTAGAGTTAAAAGAAGAATCTGTTGTAATACACACTCATCGACTTGGTTTACTTGTAAGGTAAATGATTTCATCGAAACTTTGAATGCTTCATTGTTATAATTGTGAAGTCAATCAGTCAAACTTGACCTTGGGTAGTTAATGGTTTGTTATATTTGTTGAAAACTAGTGTAGATCCTACCCTTGGAAAGATGGTGTGTGAGTGTGTTGTATGTTTAACTTGAATAATTGGCTTTGTTGGGTCTATTTAAAAGTTTTTACTTAAGGCTTCATTGTTTTTGAATTGATAATAAAATTTTGCATAATCAAAACCCTAAGAATGATGAACTACCATACAATATGTTGAAATGCATGTTTATACTTAGATTGGTTGTTGATTGTTAAGGTTAAAGTGTTTAATGAAAAGTTGGAATCACAATGCCTAGCACAGTTTTGGTACATGGTGACAACCGACGGACCGTAGGTCGTGGTCTGTCACTGAACTTCCCACTATTATTTTGCTAAGTAGTGAACCCTGGTGTGGACTACGGTTCGTCGTTCCATCAACGGATCATTCTGCACCTCCGTGGTTCCATCTTTAGAGAACCAGAAAGGGACCTCCTGACCTACGGAGGGGACCCACGACCCGTCAATCCATCGACGGGCCGTAGGTACCCACCGTAGTTCACAAAAATAGTTATTGTCTTAATTTTTTTAAAATTTTGTGTAAGTCCTAAAGGTGTTCTAAAATTACTCTGTGGTTCTTTTTGACTTGTTTTGGTACTAACTAGTCTTCCACAAGTACCATGGCTCCAAAAGAGGCACCCGTTTAAACCAGAAGAGTCAAGTCAAAGTCGGTTGCCCCCTCGTATCAAATTATTCATGATTCCAGTGGAGAAGAGTACACACCAGTGAAAAGGAGACCCCTCCACTGCCCCTTTCACCGCTAGACGTCGGATTAGGCAGACAGTCGTATTTGATGAAGAGCATCCCTTCTCCAACACCCCCATAGTTGCTCCCGAGTCTGAGGAGGGGGCCCAACATGCTGAGGAGTTATATTCCGGCTCAGAGTCACAGTCCGAATTTAGTTCCAGCTTAACACCAGCCTCAGCTTCTTATGCCACTAGATCTAGATAGGCTCATGACCCGATGGGCATACCCATGTACCCCGTTATGCTTAGCACTGAGCCAAACATGTGGTGTGTCGAGGGATATTTCCAGATATACTATGATGGGTAGAATTAGAATGAGAAAAAGAGGCAGACCTCGACCATTACTGAGGAGCATCAGGTACTTACAGGTAGCCTCCACACTATTCCCACTATTGAGGGGCTATTTAAGAAGCACAAGTGTGAGTGGATGGCACAGAGTTCGGGGAAATTAAGCGAGGAGATGGCCCGAGAGTTGTATGCCTCCTACGCCGCCAGTGTTCGTAACTCTATTTCTAAAAAGACTAAGCCAATAGCTCAGCCCCTACTTTAGACTACCTTGGTGTAGAACTTTTCCGTTGATATCAGCGAGACCACTATCCGTCGATTCATTTATGACCCAGACCATACTTTACCAATTATTACAGTAAAGTATGACTACAAGATAGGTGTGGTTCAGAGTGGGGTATTTCAGAGGGATGCCGAGAAGAGAGAGAGCTTACTCCGTTGGATGGCCGGACATATTACCGATGAGGGGGAGCGTACCGAGTAGGTGCACAATACTACTTTACCTATCAGAAAGGAAACTCTAAGCTTCACTAGTTATTGTGCGTACCAGACTGTCCCCTACTCAGGAGAAGAACGTGGTTACTTAGGATAGGGCTGTGATGTTGGCAGCACTTGTGGCAGGACATGAGATTGACTTTGTAACACTCTGGAATCTAGTAGGCTATGCTAGAGCTAAACGTAAGGGTAAAAAAATCATAAAATGATTCCTCAAAGATTACGACCATCTAGAGTTGAAATGTGGGCTACAAGAGTCAAGGCCAAAGGGCCAGTGCCAAGGCAAAGGGACCAAGCCAAGGTTGCCCCAACCTTGGAGCACACTGCCCCAACTTCACAGCCATCACCACGGCTTGTGGGAGGCCTCATGGAGTTTCCTTGGCCATTGAGGAGTAGCCACAAAGTGGCCTAGCTATTGCCTCAAAGTCCACGAGAGGGACCATGACCAGTGGTCTTAACCACGGCTCGTGGAGCCCTTCATGGGAATGCCTTGGGTAAGTGAGCTTAAGGCCCCAAGTAGCATAGCTACTGCCTTAAGGACCACGAGAGGGACCATATCCAGTGGTCTTGACCACGGCTCGTGGAGCTCCTCGTGGGAATGCCTTGGGCTTGTGAGCTTATTGCACCAAGTGCTTAGCTACTGCCCCAATTTCACAAGTGGGACCATGGCTCGTGATCATGACCACGGCTCGTGGGTTCCCTAGTGGCACCTGGGCGTGGTCACTTAAGTGATGGTCAAATAAGTAATTTCCTTTTTAAGTCCAATAAAAGTGGGGTCGTTTTGGGTAATTTTGGGATCACTATATAAGTTGTTTTTAAGTCAAAATTCCCTAAACTAAGTCATTTATCATAACACCCAAATCAAACCAAAAGTTTATCTTCCTCACAACATTTCTCTCTCTGAAACTCCAAGAAGAAGAAGAGTAGAATTGGAGCTAGGGTTTGGTGAATTCAAGGCTTCTTCCTCAAAATCTTTGAAGATTCTTTATCAAGGTATGGTGGCTTTCCATCTATGGGTAGCTTCCACCCATAGAGTCCATTTAAAACTAGATTTCGAAGCTTTCAATTTTCCCAAAAAGCTAGGGTTTCAATCTAAGTCATCGGTTCCTTTGTAAAACGTTCTCAATGGTTGATTTATGACGAAATCCCCCCAAGAAACCATGAATCCCCTATATTGCTAAATTGTGATTTCATGATGTGGGTTGATTGATTATGGAAGCATGTGAAGAGATTATATCTATATTGATTGAGCTTATTGAATCTATTCTCCATATCCAATGTAGAAATTCTAGATGTTTGGGTTGAATGTTTATGAGAATTGTGTATGAGCTTATGATTCACTTAGAGAGTGAAGATCTTATGACTATGATGTACTTGTGGTATTGGTGAAAGGTCATTCTCCCCTATACCCTTACATATGGCTATGCATGGAATGTCTATGACTATGATAATATTTTTGTGTTGATTGAAAGGTTGTCTTCATGAACACACTATGAACATGATGTGAAAGGTTTACTCACATATTAATGGTTCTAAGGTTGAAAGGCTATTCTCACCTATTGAATCTATGAGCTGTCATGATACCATGTTGGTTAGAGTGCTAGAGAATTCTTCAATAGACATGCACTTAAGTAAAAACTTAACGTGAATTTAAAGGGAAATTATGCTTAGCACCGAGTGAATATCGATTAGTTACACTTGTCCTTATACCTTGGTGGCTAAGAACCTTTAGAGACGAGATTATCGGGCTGGTCGCTAATTCTTTTTCGCGACTAGTATAGCGCTGGTCCTTAAAATACTTTTAGGGGCCATATATCTGGTACCTTTTCGCACTTATTGAAATTGAAATTGTGGTCATTAAATCATTTTGTGACTAGTTACCTACCGGTCCATATATCATTTTGCGACTAGTTTCTAACTTGTCCATAATCATTTTGGGACGACTTCTAAGCTGGTCTGTGAATCGGTTTGTGACCAGCTTGAAGCTGGTCTGTAAATCAATTTTCGACCAGTTTTAAACTGGTCCGTAAATGAGTTTGCGACCAGTTTGTAGCTCGTCCAATTTATGAAATCTTTTAAGCTGGTCCCTAAATCATTTCGGGATCATTTTGGAAGTGGTCCATAAATCATTTCACAACCATTACAAATTTCCTACCCAAAGGAATAAAGACTAACAATCTAGTCCTTAGATCACATTTAATTTGCACCAAGAAAATATGATCATCAATATAAAGTTGTCACTTTCATATATAATATATAATGTAATTACAAAATAAGGTGAGTATAAGCCATCTCACTATACATCAATGCGGTAGGCTAGTAACAATATTGTGATCATGAATCCTTAGCAAAAAAATCATATACTATTCTTAAACTATATATAATCCATACAAGCCTTCACCTTTCCAGCAAAAAATGGTCAATCTACATGTTGTTTAACATCAGGTTTCTACAAATTTTCAGCATCCAAAATCTATAAAAGAATTTAAACTTTCATTTAGAATACCTATATATAAAAGTAAACAGAAAGGTGTGATTAAATCAAATAACAATTTCTAAATAAACTGAAGGAGTATTACTCTATGGAATACAATAGAGTAACCTTCATTCTCCTCTTCCCACTTAATCAGACCACCTGTAGGAATAAATCTACATGTATAACTAAGCATAAATACTGAAGACATTCGGTAGGACATTTTGTTTGCTTAATGTAGAACATAGGACATTCTATTTGTTTATAAGTAGGACTAAAAATGTAATGCTTTATCAAAGGATAGGGACTATTCGACGAGCGTGGGTATGAACATGTATAGGGGACTGGAGACATCTAATTTATTCACACAATTACACAAGCTGCTACACAGGTTACTCATAGGAAAATAATGCAGGAGATTGGGGTACATGGAAAACGATGTGGAGGAGGAGTAGCGCAACATAAAACTCAATTTTAATGAGCATTATAGCATGTAATGTAAGAGGCACTAATCAAGTTTATAAACATAAGGAGATGAAGGCAATTTGTAGAGAATTTTTTTTTATTCTATTAAATATATTAGAAAACAAAGTCAAAGAAGAGAGAGCACCAAATATCAGAAAGAAGCTTGGGGATAAATGGAGATGGGCTGCGAACTATAATATTGATCGGAGGGGAATGATTTAGGTATTACGGGACTACTCTATCATCGACTTTAGAGTTGATGTTGTGCACCAACAGTTTATCTTTGGATATTGTACTAGAATAAAATCGAATACTGGATTTTACTTTGGAGCAGTGTATGGGTTACACAAAATTGAACTACAAGAGGGCCTTATGGGGTGACTTAGAACCAGTGATCAACAATGCTGCAACACCAAGTGATAGATTCAAAAATGTTGTAGCACCAAGTGACAGATTGTTAGTGCTGAATAAGTTCAACAATGGCCAAACATTGAGGGAGTAATCCTGGAACCCCACTTTTCAGATCAGTGTCCACTTAGTAAAAATGGAGGAACGTGATCGAAAGGGTTCGAAGACTTTTTGATTTTATAACTACATGGCAGAGCATAATTTTTTTATCACAGGAGTAGAGAAGAGCTGGAATAGAAGAATCTTACATGTTCTAAATGAGTTTCTTGTCCTCATTTGAAAATTCTTAAATAGTCAAAAGTCCTTTTTTCTCTGCAAAATTTTATCAGGAGTTAGTGTGCTGAAAAAATATAGAGTTACATTGTACATATTCTAAACAATAGGGGAAGTCTAAAGGTATACACAAAAACAGGAACCACTATATGTACTGTATACAATTACATTTTCACTCTCACATATACAACTAGGACAATGTACTCACACCTTACTCGAAGCCACTCTGAACGACCCAACAAAAACCTTAAGATGTAAGATCGAAATCATAGTATGCAGTATGTCAACCACTTTAATTTTACAGGAAACTGTTATAGCATGCATAATCATTCAACTACTTTTATACTCCCTCTGTCCCAATTTATGTGACATTTCGCTTTTCGAGAGTCAAACAGTTTAAGTTTGACCGAGAATTTACTCATGAAATCTTCAAATTTTTAAAATAAAATTTATATATGTGTAAACTACATAAAAAGTACTATAAGTCTCAATAATTGATAATTCAAAATAATTAAAAGATATATGAAAAACTTACGGTCAAAGATAGACTTGTTTGAATCTCGAAATCCAAAATGTGTCACATAAATTGGGACAGAGGGAGTAATATTTATCAACACACACAAATACATTTTACGATAAAAACAACCAACAACTAATAGCTTCGCAATGCAGAACCATTATAATAAAATGATGTTTCAGGTAAGTTTTTACTCACATGGTATCATGAAGTATCCGCATAGTCATTCTCTTGAATTGGAGGCTCGAAATTAGTGTGTTACGCTAAAAAAAATTCTTTCAGTTGCTTCAGTTCTTTCATCTCATTTTGAAAGTTAGATATGCAATCCTTCAAAGACTGATTTTCTTTTTGAGTTGAACATAACTCAGCCAACAATTCAGCTTTTGAGGAAGCCCCACCTTTCAAATCTCTTGCTTTTACTCCACCTCCAAAGTCAAATACATGGCTACGACTTTGAGGTCCAAAGCATTTCTCAAGAATTTCTATGCTAGAAAGTGATGGTTCAGACTCCACCAATTCTTGAATTTGAGCCTACAAAGTGTATAGAGGAGATTTTTTTCAGATCCCATAATAACTAAATATTAAGAACATGTACAAATAACTAAATGTTAAGAACATATTCAATTAACCAAAAGCACATGCTTCTCGATTGTTTCAGAATCAACAAGTGTATTATTCTTCTTACGAGTCTCGTAAAAGATAGTTGCCAAATCTAGTGGATTGCCATCTTTTCTGCCCTTTACATAAAAGTAAACATGTCGAAGAACGGTTCATCAACATTAAAACAGAAAAAGATTTGATGATAACACCTTTTGATAAATAATCTCTCTAATGGGCTTGCTACCAATATAATGATGCATCTTCAGCTTAGCTCTATTTATTGCGTTTCTATTGCTTCTCGCCTATATTTGACTAACAACATTAAATTCAAATGTTATAAATAAATTATCAAAATGAGATCATAGTATGAAACAAAATTACATAATTAGGTAATATGTCAAACCTGAAAATCTTTTGAAGTAAAATGTTCTTTTATCAACCACTCCCATTGCTTCTTTTCTACCCACTTAGGCATATTCTTAAGAGCCTCTTGTATAGGCTTACCCTTTACATAGTTTGCATGCAATTGACCTCTCCATTTATTCCATAACTATTTCATCCATCCCAAACCATGATCTCGATGAATATTCATGTCATCACTATCAAATTTATCTTATAATGTATCAAACATAGGTTCACATCAGCTATAATCACAGGAACAACTTTTATTTTGTTTAAGCTAACCATTAATTCCTTAGCTCTAACAAAGCTCAGATTAGTCGCAGTCCTAGTATGTAAAATGATATGGGAGAAACAATTTAAAATTGAAACAGGAAGGAGCACACTAATTAAGCATTGAGAATTGTATGAAGAAGAGAGTAGCCTAAGAAGAAATTGAAGTTTTTAATCCAAATACCTTAACAACAACCCACATGTGATTTAGCTTTTCCTCCTTAATGTGTTTTCATGATGATACTCCCAACGGACATATATTACGATCATGAACTATTTTTCCCAAGTGCCTCGAAAATAGATTACTATTCTTCCCAACTGTTCGATTATTGTAAAATGTCACTTTTAGCTTTTGTCCAATATCAAGCGATGCAACTTCTTTGCACTTGTTACTTCCTCGAACCTTTTTATCCATTTTAGTAGCACATGAACCTACATTTACATAATTTATAAATGGTAGAAAATATTGTACATATGATAAACTTGTGATTAAATAGATATCAGAAATAAAAGCATACTTGTTTCATCTGTTTGGGCAGACTGTTTAACTTGAGCAATAGGAGAAATTGGAATATCAGAATGCAAACTCTCTTCTCATGAGCCAAAGCAGTTTTATCTGTTGTTCTCCATCCTTGAGAGAAACCTAATGCAAGAAATTATATTAGTAAAATTACTTGAATTAAATTAAATTCTGAAGAAAAAAATTTAAGAAATCATACTTGTTTCAAATGTTGGGGTGGACTCCATAACATTATCAGTAGAAAAAGAAAATGCAACATCAGTTTGCATATTCTCTCTCTCAAAAGTCAAAAACTTTTTATTCATTGTTCGCAATCCTTGGAAAAAACCTAATGCAAGTAATTGTATCAGTAAAAGTACTTGAATTAAATTAATTTCAATTTTGAAAAAGAAAAAATTTAAGAAATCATACTTGTTTCAAATGTTGGGGTGGACTTCATAACATCACCAGTAGAAAGAGAAATTGGAACATCGGCTTGCTTATGCTCGTTCTCAGAAGCCAAAAACATTTTATTCATTGTTCGCCATCCTTGAGCAGAAGAAGGTCTTGACATACTTTGGCTAACATAACGAGCATTTTGATTGAAAGATTGTTCCTCATTTTCAGAATCTTCAATTGAGCACATAGATTTAAGCCCTTGAGACTTCCCTTGAGCACCTAGTGCAAGAAATCATATCAGATAAACATTAGCAATAAATTAAATTCAATTCTAAAACATAATAAATTGTAGAATCATACTTGATGAATTTGTTTTGATGTCTTGCATAAGTTCCTCAGTAGATGAAAAAAATGGAATATGTTCTTTCTCAACACTCAAGTAGCTTTTGTTCATTGTTCGCACTCCTTGAGCATTGGACATAGATCTAAGACCTTTTCCTCGTCCCTTTGCAACCACACCTAATATAAGAAAAGCGACAATAAAAAATTAGTATTAAAATTCCTCGTACAAATTAATAACACAAATAAAAAAAAAATTATACTCGTTTCAGTAAATTGATTGTACTGCATAACATGATCAATAGATGGAGAAAATGGAATATCAGTTCTTGACACCTCTAAAGACAACATATATTTAAGCCCTCTTCCTCGTCCCTTCCCTTTACCACCCGGTGCCAGATATGCATATTTGGTAGTAGCTTTCACACTAGATGTCACCTCATTTTCATCCTTTGATGGTTTCATATCATACCTACCAAAAAATAAAGATGATGTGTTAACAAAACAAAAATGAAAAAACATTTTAAAAATCATATACTTGCCAAAAAAAATTGAACACACTATAAAAATAATGTACTAACAAAAATCATATATCAAACTGTATAGTAATGACTATGCTAAAGCTTAAGGAGATACTTCACCTCAATCATTCTTTTTCATTATTTTGTGAAGAATTTTCTAAATCTTCAAATTCATTGTCCTTTTGTTGCACAATTTCATAGAAATCACGAGGTCGTACCTTTGTCGCTACACACCAACCTTTATTGGAATTATCATTTGCATATAATACTTGAGAGGCTTGATCAGCTAATACAAAAGGCTTATTTATTTTCAAAAATCGCCCTCAATTTACAGTTACAATGCCATACTCATCTATTTTCACTCCTTTTGTCAAATCTTATACATCAAACCATTTGCATTCAAACTAAACAACTCTTCTACCCGTGAATTGCAATTCAAGAACATCGGTTAAAACTAAATAATAATCAATGTTCTCACTATGTTTATCAGTTACACCACAACCACACCACAATTTTGAGTCCTTAAATTTTTATCATAATCTTCTGCATGGAATCTATATCCATTGACAATGTACCCATTATCATGTAATACCTATTTAGTAATTGTGCAACCTATCAACAAGATAAAATTGATCACTTCTAAATGACTAACTCAATATTAGATTTCAAAATTTCATGTGTATATATTACTCACCTTATCTTGAAACCATTCAATAAATTGTCTGTTCCATTCATCATTAGACAAGTGTTGAGTAGAATCTACATGAATTTTTTCAAACTCTCTACAAATTTAAATTGAACCACAAATGTCATAAAAAAAATAATCCTAAAGAAACAAGGCAATGAAGTATGATATGTAGAAAAAAATCATACTCTAGAAATGGTAGAACTTTATCACAATTCTTCAGTATGTATAGATGTGCTTGCTCTAATTCATTTTCTTCAAGATCACTCTATTTTGGAGCCCCCAATGTTTTTCTAGATTAACAAAATAGAGATAATCCTCCATCAGATTTTTTCAGACCACCATCATAGTTCCATTCTGGCCTATTAAATTTTGTGTCAATTGTATGCAGATATCTTGAGCATAAATTCATACATTCATTTGCAGTGTAACCTTCTGCAATGCAACCTTCTGGCCAAGCCCTATTACCAATGAGAGATTTAAAAAAATATAACCATCGTTCTATGGGATACATCCATCGATACTGGACATGTCCACCAAGCATAGCTTCATTAGCTAAGTGTATAGGCAAGTGCACCATGACATCAAAAAATGAAGGAGGAAATACCTTTTCTATCTTGCAAAGAGTTATAGGAATTTGAGCCTCAACCTGCTCCAAGTCATCAATACTTAATAACTTAGATCCAACCATATTAAAAAATAAAGACAACTCAATTAGTGGTTCACACACTTCTTTGAACAACATAACAGGTAGTGCAAGAGGAAGTAAATGTTGGAGAAGAACATGAAAATCATGACTCTTAAATCAAAAATTTTGTGATCTTTCAAGTTAACACGCTGAGAAATATTGGATGAAAATCCATCTGGAACATTTAAATTCTTCAAAAACAGGCAGAAATTGTGATTTTCATGTGGAGATAAGGTGAAACATACTGTTGGAACTTCATATTTTTCACCTTCTGGATAGGATGCAACTCTGGCCTTATATTCATTTCTTTCAAATCTAGCCGAGTTTTAATAGTGTCCTTGGGCTTTCCTTTGGCATTTATAATTGTCCCCAAACTATTGTCACATATATTTTTCTCAATATGCATAACATCCAAATTATGTTGCAACAAAAGAGACTCCCAATATGGAAGTTCAAAAAAGATACTCTTCTTGTTCCAATTATCTTTTCGACTATCATGTGATATTTTGATTCTTTTCTTTGGTTCCTTTGTTAACTGCAACCCTTCAAGATCATGAACTTGATGAAGAATCTCAATAACAGAACGTTTTTTGGGTGGGAACCTTTTCTCTTTTGTACCATCAAATGACTTCTTATTATTCCTCCATTTATGTTTAAGAGGAAGATAACGTCAATGACCCATAAAATATTGTTTCTTACAATTGGTCAATCTGATTGAGAAAGTATCTTTGTTGCAACATGGGCATGCCAATTTTCCTTTGGTACTCCATCCAGATAAATTTTCATATGCTGAGAAGTCATTGATGGTCCATAACAAAGAAAGATGTAGCTTAAAATTCTGTTTGGTTGATGCATCAAAGGTCTCAATACCAATATCCCATAACTCCTTCAATTCTTCTATTAAGGGTTGAAGATATAAGTCAATTGCATCACCTGGACCATCTGGACCAGGAATAAGCATGGACATTATAAAGTTTTCTTGCTTCATACACAACTAAGGTGGTAAGTTATAAGGAATAAGGACCACCGGCCAAATGCTATATGAGGTTTTTGCATTCCGTAATGGTTGAAAACCATCACTCGCAAGTCCAAGTAAAACATTACGAGGCTCGACTGCAAATGAAGACTGAAGTTCATCAAATGATTTCCATGCCATTGAATCAGCTGGGTGCCTCATTATTCCATCATCAACTCTTTCATCATGATGCCATGTCATTAGAGAAGATGTCTTTGAAGACATAAATAACCTTTGAAGCATAGCCTTTAATGGAGAATAACGTAAAATCTTTGATGCTATTTTTTTACCCTTTTTGTTCTTTGCTTCCTCGTTACATTTATCGACTTTTCATCTGGAATCACCACAAACTTTACAAGAATCAAGTAATTTATCCTCCTTCTAATATAACATGCAATTATTTCTACAAGCATCAATTCTTTCGTAGGAAAGCCCAAGATTTCGAATTAACTTCTTTACCCCATAATATGTATTTGGCAAATCGGTTTCATCTAGCAACAACTCCTCTTTTAACATTTATAACAACATTGTAAATGACTCATTAATCCAATGACCCATACTTCTTATGTGAAGCAACTTAATCAAAGTTGAGTGTTTTGAAATTTTTGAACCTTGATAAAGTGGCTACTCAAAGTCTTCCAATAGGCTATAAAACCTTTTTGCTTCCACATTTGGTTCATCTTCATGTGAATCATTACAATCAACGTCTGTAGTGTGTCCATAATGATTAGGATAGAAATCTCTCAAAATTTCTCGTATTTCATCCTCATTTTCACAATTTTCTACTTCTTTATCATCTCTATCTTCATATTATGATTCTGGCTCACCTAAGACTTCCCCATGATGATACCATAAGGTATAATTTTTAATTATTCCATATACTTTCAAGTGTGTTCTGACTATCTTACGTGTTCCTAATGTGGTATTACAACATTTGACACACGGACATCGTATTTCATACATTTCTCTTGTTCTTTGAAAAGCATAATTCAAAAAAATTTCTAGCCCGATAGAGTAGGCCTCATTAAGTCGATCATCAACAAGTTGCATCCATTGCTTACTCGGTGCAATAACCTTTTATTATATATAAGAGTTAGATGAATAGTAATTTAGGATAACAAATTTACTAAGATGAACATTAGTTTCTATTAAATATGTCAAATCATCCTAATGATAAAAAAAAAATATATGTAAAATGAACTAATAACATCTTTTTCTTTTAATTGAATATGTGTTGCTATATATAATAAAACTCAAAGGCCTTAACAAATGCATAATCCTAAACCTACTAGTGAATTTCAAATAAAGACGACATGTCTAGATTCATCAAGAAAAACAACGACGAAACAATATTGATTTGTTGATTTATTAAATTCTTTCATATTAGATCTATTTATGACAATATGCTAAAATATTATTCAAAAATTTATGTTTCAAGGTTACAATGAGCTATGAAAAATATTCCAACTCAATCAGAATAGTTAAGAACACTACACACTACAAGTTAAACTTAATGGATCTAAAGTTTAATTTTTCATCCACGTAAGCTAATGATCTTTTTCATGTTTCACAAAGCTAAACTCATCAGCCACTTTTCCAACATTCTTTTTATCAAACTACATGAGGATCCAAGCAATTTCAGTAAACATTTAGAATCTAATTGAAATCAAGAACCACAAAACAACAATGACAAATAACCATGAATTTCCAAGTAGCTTAAGATTTCAAAAATGCACCACAAGTATTAACTTTAGAAACCATTATGCAACATAGTTTTATAAGAAAAGAACAATTCAAACAACATTTGAAACACCAAAAAAAAGGTAACTACTATGAAGTACATTATATGACACAAATACTTTTAAAGTTCTTGGGATAACTTAACTTTAATCCAATAAAAAATACACTAAATTGAACAAAAGTAAGTAGAAATAGAAGTCACTCAAACTAAATTTTACAAACTTCAACCAATAGAGTGTTGAGAGAAATCAATTTCACTTATAGTAATTAATAATACTACTACTTCTCAACAACTCTCTTAAAGTGCATTTTGCTCAAGGATTCTAGACTCAACTATTTAACTCATGAAAACTGTATAGATCACAAAATAACTTGATATTCACAGTATTGGCTGAAAGCAAAGATTGTCAGCTAGTTTCGAGTCAATGTTGTTCAAGAAATTGCAAAAATTTGAAAAAGAGAAAGTAGAATTAAACTAGAATGCCACTGAATATTTCAGATGTTTTAACAAATCTCATTAACAATTTTGTTTCTTTCTTGTCTAATCCTCAAGCTACTCATAGACAAATAAAAAAATTCAGATGCTTTAATAAAGCTCATTAACAATTTTATTTTTTTCTCGTCTAATCTTTTTACTGTCAGATTATACTTAAAAATTGAATACAATGGTAATACAATAAAAAGAACCATTCAAAATCAAAGCATATAAATTCGGTACTGAAATTAAAGACACTAATGGTAAAAATATTCAACTAATTCATCACCTAATAGAAAAAAAATTGCTATGCTAGCCTTACAAAAAATTCTTGGCACCCCTAGCAATTATGCAACCCTAACAGAGAAAGTCCTTAAATAAGCTCTCAATTATCTCCTCGTTGACCCTCAACCCCCAACCTTACCTACAAAATTATCATTTTCGGTGCTAACAAAACAATGACGATCCATAAGAGCCCAATCACATAATATTCGATCATCAGAAAGAAAAATGGCAGATTATAGCGACAAAGAAGAAGAGGGAGATGAATTTGAAGGAATAAATGTACTTTAGATGTAGATACTAGATGAAATGTTTTTCTCCAAAAAAAAATGCCTTCAAGCTTCAAAAATTAGGAGATTTTCTGCCAATAATGCCTTCAACTTTCAAGATTTAGGGAATTGAAAGACTACTGCATAGAGCAAGAGACAAAACACAGAGGATACTTCAACGATTTTTCATTTTTCTGGAGAGAGACAACGATTTTGGGGCTTTAGGTTATTACTATAGAGAGAGAATTTTTTTAGAGCCTTTTAGTCTTTTAGTTTGGTTCCCGCTCGTGCCTTGTAGTTTCCTGCTGAAAACTTTCATTCAGGGATCAGTTATTTTATTTTCAGAAAATAATTTAGTCAAATAGAGACTAATAAATAATATCATCCTTATAAGTACATTTTAGGGACCATATTTATAACTTGTCACTATATTTTGGTCTTTAATAAGCCTTTTTGTTGTAGTGCTTAGGCATGTAGGACATCTCTTTTCGGTGTGGGAGCACGACACCAGATTCGATGTAGCTCACATGGTCTATGTCGGTTAAGGCTATTTCTCTACATGACAAGAATATGAATTATGATAAGAACATGAACATGAACTATACTTATGACTTCTCAATGAGCTCTACTTAGTGTGAGTGGGGGTATGGGACTTAACTCATGCATTGCACAAGTAGGCTTTGAAAGGAGTTATGGTGTGCTTTTCTTATGGTATGAAGATATATGAATTTATGCATTTATGATACTAGTTCCTGGGAACGTGCGTTGCACATTTGTCCCATACAATTATTATAAAGTTGAATTATTATATAGAAAATATTGAAATTAAAAATATTAGTTTTACCAATTTATATTTTATTCATTAAATAAAATTCATAATAATCGAATAGTACATTGACCATCAAGCAAGTAATACGGAAAACTAATTAAGATACTATAAGAAAATATTGTAAAAGTCATAAATTAGTAATTTCAGCACTAATAAAAATAGACTTATAACATTCATAATTTCATAGAAGATTAAATTAAAGAAGTATAAATCGGTAAAGAATACAAAAAAATTAAACAGATAAGAACATATATAACATTCATATCCTTCTTAAGACTTTAATGATAACAATATATATAGTAAAACGAAATACATAAGGAGTAGAGTTCATGATGATACCTTCTCCCATAACCAATCAAAATTCAAAAGCCTTAATAATGATCCAAGTTCTTCACTCCTTATGAATGGTACATAGCATATAAATTTTAAAATAATTGAAAATCCAAAAAGAGCAAGAAAAAGTTAAATGATTTTCTTGACCACATAGATATGCCCGTCACTTGAACTTCCTAAATACTATTAGTTTTAAGTTTATATTTATTACGGAAAATCTTCTAAAAAGAGATTTTAAAGGTTGAATAATTGTGGAATATGAAAGCAATTCCACCACATTGAATTGAATGAACTAATGAGTGAGAATGTATCTGTTTTCTATTGTTTTCATATTATTAATAGATAGGTAAATTTACTTTTTAATACCAATAATTAAAGGATTATTGTTTAATTAAATACTTAAATGCCTATTCAACCTATAAAAGATAATTTGATACTTTAACTTTTAACTTTTTTTTTCCCAATTTTAGTATATATATATTTCCATAAGGCTAATGTGACAATAACCTAAAAAGAAATTTAGCTTATCAATTAAAAATTAAAATGACATAGAAAAAGAGAAGTAAACACAAGAATGAGGAAAATGTGACAAAATAAGAGTATAATAATTGTTCCACAAAAATTCAGATATTTATAAACAGTTGAAAAAAAAGCCATCTAAAACGGTAAAGATAAAACTATGATACAAGATACCATTCTAATTAGGATCAAAACAAATATTAATTTTTCAATCAAAACAAAAAAAAGTACCTGAAAATTGTCTAATGATTCACATCAACAGGAGGAAATTGGTAAAGAAAAATTATTTTTCCGTGATACATATATATAGCTAGAGATTTATAGGATAAGATGAAAAGGTGAAGAGTTGTTTAAGTTAATTTTCAGAAGTTAGAAATCTTAGACATGGGGGAGAAGAAAGGTTGATTGCTTTTACTAATAATTTAATACAATTAATTACACTAATTATAGAGAAAGGATAACAAATTTAATCCATTCAACCACACTAATTATAGAGAAAGAATAAAGAATAAAGGATAAACGCTTTAGTTATCTAATTTTTTTTTAATAAAAACGCTTTATCTAATTAACGAATTCAATCCATTAATACATAACCGTTCTTAAAAGAATTAGATAAAGCATTTTTGTAGAAAAAAAAAGTAATTCCTAACAACTTCTATGAAATATTTCTAACAATTTTCTATGAAATATTTTTTTCTTTCAAAGTTTGACTTTACACCTTCTTATGTTTAGTATTTAGTGTAATATAATAAAATTATTACGTAGTAGTTAAATAATTAGATATTTAATGATATCTTAATTTAGTGTGAAGGTAATATGGTAATTCAACTTTGCATATTGGAGCTTCCCACTTTTATTTAGTATAATATATATAAATATATATATGATATGATTATATGAGTAGAAAAATGATGAAATGGAAAATTTAATATCCCAAAGAATTTGAACCATTGTGTCTAGATGCATGAATTTAAATAAAATTATTATTTAATATTAAATTAATTATATATTAATATTTAATTTATTTCATGAATAAAAATAAGGGCATAATGGTAATTCAACTATGATTATATGAGTAGAAAAATGATGGGATAGAAAATTTAATATCCCAAAGAATTTGAACCATTGTGTCTAGACACATGAATTTAAATAAAATTATTATTTAATATTAAATTAATTATATATTAATATTTAATTTAGTTTAGGGATAAAATAAGGGCAGAATGGTAATTCAACTTTTAAGTTAAGAGCTTCCCACTTATAATAATACTAGTTTTTTGTCACGTGCGTTGCACGTGATTATCAGTTCCAAAAATATATGTTATAGTAAATAGTATTGCTTATTTAAGCGAAAATTTGAATAATAAGCTTAACAATTTTTTCTTTTGATGAAGTAGCTTAACAAAAAATAATATTGCAGATTCTTTTGTGAATGTTCAACGTGGATCGTCATCTATAATTCTTATTCACGCAAATCTATGAAGATGGTCAATGAAAAATTTTATTAATTAAATGCAATAATGTATATATTTATTTCAATTTGATGAGGTTTATCATGTAATTATTCTTATCTCACTAATATTACCTTATAGACAATATTTGCTTTTGTATTTTTCTTGTCATCTAACCAGATGTGCTTTGCATGTGTATTCCACGTTAAATTGTTTAGATGTCATTTAAATTGTGAAGAGAACAACTACATTTTATATATTCACATATTTTCACATTGGTTGTGCATTTTTTTTTTAAAACATTTCAAAATAATATATTTTGAAGTTAGAAGATCTTGTTAACTTGATAATACATTTGTGACATTTATAACACTTTAATTTAAATAGAAATACCTACCCAAATATAAATATATATTTGCATTAATGAAAATATTTATCTCATAAAATTAACTATTAAATAAATAATAAAAATTAAAATAATACAAACTTCAACTGGCGTTATTATAAGTCATATGAACTTTTCTTCGTCTAAAATACTGAAGTATTAAGAAATAGTAAATAAGTAAAACAAAAGGGCAATGTTTATAGAGTAATTACTATTTTGAAGCAAACTTCATGAGAGTCTAAAACACACAAGTAGTATTGATAAATAAAGTCATTCTTTTGTCTTGAACATCAAAAACAAATTGTGCCAATTCTCTAACTTTTGGAAAAGATATTCAGAAGCATACATCTACATGAGAAGAGGAATTGTTAACAAAAAAACAAATGAATTTAGACTACATCATGTTAACTTCATATATTGGAACATTACATACTAATGTATATATTAAGCAAATATATAATTATTATATCATCAAACTTATTTTTGTCAAGTACTTGAGGTTATGGAATGTACCCTCTTAGGATAGAACGACCTACTCTATCAGAATAGTGGTACCTCATATTCCGCTAAATTTTGAACTCACTCCATGACAATAAATCATACAAAAAAAAATTTTAAATGCAAGAAGAAGAAGAGTAGAAGATTAAAAAAATTGTGGTTGAAAAATGGGAGGAAGTCCCTCTATTTATAGTGAAGAAAGGGTAGCTGTATGAACACATATTTTTTGTGTTTTATCTGAAAAGTCATGACCTTTTCGAGAAGTCACAACTTATTGAAAATGTCACAACTCTTTGGAAAAGTCACAACTTATTGAAAAAGTCACAACTCTTTGAAAAAGTCACAGCTCATCGAAAAATTACAACCCTTCGAAAAAAGTCACAACTTATCGAAAAAGTCACAACTCATCGAAAAAGTTACAATCTAAGTTAGGGATATTATAGTAATTTAACATTCAAGTTAGGAGTTCATGCTTTTAAAGTAATATAGATATGATGATATGATGGATTGTTTCTAAGAGTGGCTTTTCTTGTTACAAGTTATGAACATGAATGTTTCCTTGTCTATGAGTATTGTCTATGGACAAGTTCAAGGTATGATATGCATTAACATGGTGGCCTAAAAGTGGTATTTAGTATTAGATAGGATAATGGGATCTTATCTATGCATTGAACAACTATAGTTTAGGGTTGCTTATGAAATGATTTGACTTATGTATTTACACTAATGTGCATGATGATTCTTAAAAATTGATAAAGTGCATGGTTTCAACTAAAATGTCCCTTTTAGCATGTTTTAAGAGTTTTTATGCATGGCTACCATACTCGGTGCAATTGTGTACTAACCCATATTTTCTACATTTTTCTGTAAGTGTAGGGGCCGGTTGTTCATCAGTGTGAAGCGCGCCACATTTATGAATAAGAGGCTATATGATGTTTAGGAAATTTCACTTCTTTCATTACTCTTAAGTCATGCCATAGAGTTTAAGTCTATAAAGTCCCTTTCCTAACCCTTCTCTTGTGTCTTCAAGACATGAATACATGAAGGGAGAATGCAGGAAGGAGGGAAGAGGTGAGTGTGAATGAGGGAGTTCTTCCCCAAGTTCCTCAAGGTAATCAAGCTCCGGTTCATCCCCCAGCTATGAGGACTGTGGAAATTAGGTCCGTTTTTCTAACATTGGCTCAAGCTATGAAGGCTTAAGCAAATTGCTAGGGATGTTGGGCCCCATGTGAACCCTAATACAAATTCCTTGGCTTCTAGATTGAGTGATTTTGCAAGGATGAACCCTCCCGTGTTTCTTGGTTCCAAAGTGGGAGAAGATCCTCAAGAATTTGTGGAAGAGGTTTACAAGATAATAAATGCCATGGGGTGACTTCTGTAGAGAAAGTGGAGCTAGCTGCTTACCAATTGAAGGATGTGGCCCAAGTATGGTATACTCAATGGAAGAGGAATAGGCTAGTAGGAGCGGGTCCCATAGATTGGGAGGTGTTCAAGAAAGCATTCCTTGATTGGTTCTTTCCCCGAGAGAAGAGGGAAGCTAAGTGGAAGAATTTATCAACCTTTTCCAAGGAGGTATGAGTGTTCAAGAATATTCTCTAAAATTCACTAAATCCAAGTATGCTCCATCTTTGGTGTCGAATCTGAGGGATGAGATAAGTCGGTTTGTGACGAGTGTGTCCGACTCGATTGAAGAAGAATGTCGTGCGGCAATTCTCCTTTGGTGTAACTAATGTCCCGACGACATTCATGGATCTAATGAATAAGGTGTTTAGGCAATACCGTGTTATGTTTGTGATCGTATTCATCGATAATATTTTGATCAATTCGAGGAGTGAAAATGAACACATGAACCATTTGAGGATTGTATTGCAAGTCCTTAAGGACCACCAATTGTATGCAAAGTTTAGTAAATGTGATTTTTGGATAAAGTCCATAGCCTTTCTTTGTCATATTCTATCGAGCTAGGGTATCGAGGTAGATCCTAAGAAGACGGATGCGGTCAAGAGTTGGCCTAGACCTCTAACTCCTACTGTTATTAGGAGATTTTTGGGTTTGGCCAGTTACTATAGGAGGTTTGTTGTAGGGTTTTCCTCCATTGCTTCTCCGTTGACGTCTTTGACTTAAATGAAAGCTAAATTTGTGTGGTCGAAGGCTTGTGAGAAAAGCTTTCAAGAGTTTAAAGATGGACTTACTTTCGCTCTTGTGTTGACCTTACCGGAGGGTACCAATGGTGTTTTTGTGTATTGTGATGCCTCTAGAGTAGGGTTGGGATGTGTGCTTATGCAACATGGTAAAGTGATTGCCTATGCTTCAAGGCAACTCATGGTCCATGAAAAGAATTATCCGACGGCAGTTGTTTAAAAATATGAAGACATTATCTATATGGGGTGCATGTTGACGTGCTCACCAATCACAAGAGTCTTCAATATGTATTTAGTCAAAAGGACTTGAATCTTTGACAAAGAAGGTGGTTAGAACTCTTGAAGGATTATGACATGAGTGTCCTTTACCACCCGACAAAGCTAATGTTGTAGCGGATTCCCTTAGTCAATTATCCATGGGGAGTGTGGCTCATGTAGATGATGGAAATAAAGAATTGGTTCGTGTTGTGCATAAGTTGGCCCGTCTAGGTGTTCAACTAGTGGATTCCACCAAGGGTGGTGTCATGGTCGATAATGGTTCCGAATCATCCTTTGTGATAGACGTGAAGTCTAAGCAAGACCTTGATCCTATATTAGTTGAGTTGCGAGAATCGATACTCAAGAAGTCCGTTGAGGCATTCTTCCAAGGGGAAGATGAGGTGCTAAGGTACCAAGGTCGGTTATGTGTTCCAGATGTTGATGGTTTGGGAGGGGAAATTCTAGAAGAAGCTCATGGTTCGCGGTATTCTATTCATTTGGAAGCCACCAAGATGTACCGTGACCTACGGAGAGTCTATTGGTGGAATGGGATGAAGAAGGATATACCGGGTTTTGTATCTAAGTGTCTGAATTGTCGACAAGTTAATTAGAGCACCAAAGTGAGGGAGGTTTGTCCCAAGATATAGACCTTCCCACATGGAAGTGGGAAGATGTAAATATGGATTTTATAGTGGGTTTGCTTCGTACTCGAAGACAATATGATTCTATTTGGGTCATTGTGGATAGAATGACAAAATCAGCCCACTTCATCTTCGTCAAGGTGTCTTTCTCGGCAGAAGACTATGCCAAGTTGTATATCAAAGAGATAGTGAGGTTGCATGGGGTTCCTTTATCTATTATTTCAGATCGGGGTACTTAATTTACTTCACAGTTTTGGAAGTCATTCCAAAAAAGGCTTTGCACTAATGTGAAGCTTAGTACCGCTTTCCACCCTTAAACGGATGGTCAAGCGGAGTGCACCATTCACTTAGAGGATATGTTGAGGGCATGTGTTATAGACTTCAAAGGTAATTGGGATGGCCATCTTACGTTAATAGAGTTTGCCAACAACAATAGTTACCACTTAAGTATTGCCATGGCTCCTTTTGAAGAACTGTATGGTAGGAGATGTAGATCTTCGGTTGGTTGGTTTGAAGTAGGTGAAATTGCTCTAATTGGTCCCGAACTAGTTTATGAGGCCATTTAGAAAGTCCGACTCATTAGAGAGAGCTTGAGGACGGCCCATAGTCGTCAAAAATCTTATGCCGATGTTAGAAGGAGGGATCTAGAAATTGAAGTTAATGATTGGGTCTATTTGAAAATATCACCTAATAAGGGTGTGATGAGGTTTAGCAAGAAAGGGAAGTTTTATCCCTGGTACGTAGGCCCATATCAAATCTTGAAACGTGTTAGGAAAGTTGCCTATGAGTTAGACTTTCCAAATGAGTTGACCCCAGTTCACTCGGTCTTTCATGTTTCTATGCTTAAGAAGTGTATTGGTGAGGTATCCATCATCCCCTTAGAAGGGTTGGGAGTTGATGCGAGCCTTTCATTTTAAGAGATTCTGATAGATATCTTATACCGAAAAGTCAAAAGGTTAAGAAATAAGGAAATAACTTCCGTAAAGATTTTATGGAGGAATTACTTAGTTGAGGGTGCTACATGGGAAGCCGAGGACGATATGAAGTCCCGCTATCCTTATCTTTTTCCTTATATTCCTATCCAAGCTTGAGGTAAGTAGTTTTTCTTGAGTTTGTTGTTTTGGGAGTCATGTGTGTGCTATGTGCTCTTCATGGTTATCTTATGATATGCATGTTCTTGTGAGAATTCATAATTAGTATAAAATGAGTTTTCATGAGTTCTATGTTCCTCATATTGTTGTGCATTTTAGTATGATAATTGCATATTTGACTTCATGAGATGATTTGATGAACATGCTTTGATATGCTTTTGATGAAATGGCATGTTGGCTCCATAATGTTGTGTTGAGCTTGTTTTAGTTGGAGAAGGTAGTTCCTCTTATGATTACGTGAAATGATGAGTTTTGTGCATAATGGGTTGTGGATGTAGCTTCTACTTCCTTGTGTTGCATTGATTGTGTCTTGAGATGGAGTTGATGTTTCCTCCTTTGAATTTTGCATTATTTTGATATTACATGCATTATGGGCTGCTAGTCTTAAGTCATACATTCCATAGGGTGTCTAGATGGTCATTCGAGGACGAATGTTCCCAAGGGGGAGATAATGTTACACTCTAGAATCTAGTAGGCCAACCTAGAGCTAAACGTAAGGGTTAAAAATCATAAAATGACTCCTCATAGATTAGTAGACCATCTAGAGTTGAAATGAGGGCTACAAGAGTCAAGGCCAAAGGGCAAGTGCCAACGCAAAGGGTCTAAGCCAAGGCCAAAGGCCAAGGCTGCCCAAACCTTAGAGTCCACTGCCCCAACTTAACAGCCATCACCATGGCCAGTGGTCTTGACCACAGCTCGTGGGAGGCCTCGTGGAGTTGACTTGGCCAATGAGGAGAAGCCACAACGTGGCCTAGCTAATGCGTAAAGGTCCACGAAAGGGACCACAACTAGTGGAGCCCCTCGTGGGAATGCCTTGGGCAAGGAATCTTAAGGCCCCAAGTAGCATAGCTACTGCCTCAAGGACCATGAGAGGGACCACGACTAGTGGTCTTGGCCACGGCTCATGGACCCCCTTGTGGGAATGCCTTGGGCTTGTGAGCTTATGGTTCCAAGTGCCTAGCTAATGCCCCAAACTTGACGAGTGGGATCACAGCTTC
This sequence comes from Solanum stenotomum, assembly GCF_019186545.1. Lineage (NCBI taxonomy): Eukaryota > Viridiplantae > Streptophyta > Magnoliopsida > Solanales > Solanaceae > Solanum > Solanum stenotomum. Next base: position 31,051,596 of record NC_064287.1, read on the forward strand.
TAGGGCCCCTCATGGCACCTGGGCGTGGTCACTTAAGTGAGGGTCAAGTAAGTAATTTCCTTTTTAAGTCCAATCAAAGTGGGGTCATTTTGGGTAATTTTGGGGTCACCATATAAGTTGTTTTTAAGTAAAATATTCCCTAAACTAAGTCATTTTTCATAAACACCCAAATCAAACCAAAAGTTCATCTTCTCAGAATATTTCTCTCTCTAAAACTCCAAGAAGAAGGAGTGTAAAATTGGAGCTAGGGTTTGGTAAATTCAAGGCTTCTTCCTCAAAATATTTGGCGATTCTTTATCAAGGTATGGTGGCATTTCATCTGTAGGTAGCTTCCACCCATAAAGTCCCTTCAAAACTAGATTTCAAAGCTTTCAATTTCCCCAAAAAGCTAGGGTTTCAATCTAAGTCATGGGTTCCTTTCTAAAAGGTTTCCAATTGTTGATTTATGATGAAATCCCCCCAAGAAACAATGAATCCCCTATATTGCTAAATTGTGATTTCATGATGTGGGTTGATTGATTATGGAAGCATGTGAATAGATTATGTCTATATTGATTAAGCTTATTGAATCATGATATTCTCCATATCTAATATAGAAATTCAAGATGTTTGCGTTGAATGTGATTCATGGTCCTTGAAGGGAAAATTATGAGGGTTTGTACATGTTTATGAGAATTGTGTATGAGCTTATGATTCACTTATAGAGTGAAGATCTTATGACTATGATGTACTTGTGGTATTGGTCAAAGGTCATTCTCCCCTATACCCCTACACATGACTATGCATGAAATGTCTATGACTATGATAATATTGTTGTGTTGATTGAAAGGCTATCCTCATGAACACACTATTAACATGATGTGAAAGGTTTACTCACATACTAATGGTTCTAAGGTTGAAAAGCTATTCTCACCTATTGAATCTATGAGCTATCATGATACCATGTTGGTTTGAATGCTAGGGTATTCTCCCATAAACATGAACTTAAGTAAATACTTAACATGAATTTAAAGGGAAATTATGCTTAGCACCGAGTGAATTTAAAAATGAGATGGAAAGATTTTACGCCTGTTAGTTTGACTTTCCAAATGGGTTCCTCTTACGTGAGTTTGTCTGGGTTCCTAAAATAGTATCTCATGAGATGGAAACCTTTTACGCCAGACAGTCTGGGTTTCTAGAAGCAATCTCCTTATCCCAAAACTATGTGCCCACGTAGGTCTTTAGCTAGTGGATCCACCTAAGCTAACAAACTAGTTTTACCTTAGGCAATAGGACACCTCTTTTTGATGTGGGGGCTCACATGGTCTATGTCAGTTAAGACTATTTTCCTATATGACAATAATATGAATTATGACAAGAAATTGAACATGAACTATACTTATGAATTCTCAATGAGCTTTACTTAGTGTGAGTGGGGGTATGGGACTTTACTCATGCATTGCACAAGTAAGATTTGAAAGGAGTTATGGTGTGGTTTTCTTATGCTATGAAGATATATGAATTAATGCATATATGATATTGATTGTTGCTAAGAGTGGCTTTTCTTGTTACAAGTTATGAACATGAATGTTTCCTTCTCTATGAATATTGCTTATGGATAAGGTCAAGGTATGATATGCATTGACATGGTGGCCTAAAAGTTGTACTTAGTATTAGATATGATTATGAGATCTTATCTATGAATTGCACAAGTATAGCTCAGGGTTGCTAATGAAATTGTTTGACTTATATATTTACACTAATGTGCATGATGATTCTTAAAAGTTGATAAAGAGCATGGCTTCAACTAAAATGTTCCTTTTAGCATGTTTTAAGTATTTTAATGCATGGCTACCATACTTAGTGCAACTTTGTACTAACCCATATTTTCTATATTTTTCTATTAGTGTAGGGGCTGGTTGTTGAGGTGTGCTTCTTCTATTGTCAAAGATTGGATTGATTCTCTCCACGCTTTTGGTGAGTCCTCATGGTTCGAGGATGAAAATTGTTCTTTTCTAGTTTCTGTCTTACATTCTCTTTTGAAAGTATGTTGTAAAGGGTTGTGACCCTTATTGATACTCGATTATATTAGATGGTTATTGAGACAGTGTCTATACTTCTTTTGATTTTATGTAAAGCCATCGATTGTAAAAAGTTTGAATTCGGCAAAAGTTCTATTACCTATGTTTATGATATGCAAAGGGCTTGTATAAGACCCCTTCGGGGGTCGAGTACGCCGTGTTACATCTAGGGGGTACCCCTGGATCGTGACAAACTTGGTAGCAGAGCACAAGGTTTAGAATGATTCTAGGATGATGTCTCAAAAATCACGTATGTTAGAGTCTTGTTCATGAGTGTGAAGCGTGCCTCATTTATGAATAAGAGGCTATAAGATGTTTAGGAAATTTCACTTCATTCATTACTCTTAAGTTGTGCCATAGAGTTTAACTCTATAAAGTCCATTTCCTAACACTTCTCTTGTGTCTTTAGGAAAGTAATACATGAAGGGAGAATGCAAGAAGGGTGGAAGAGGATAATGTGAATGAGGGAGTGTCTCCCTAAGGTCCTCAAGTTCCTCAAGGTAATCAAGATCCGATTGATCCCCCGACTATGAAGGACGTTGAAATTAAGCCGGCTTTTCTAACATTGGCTCAAGCTATGACAACTCAAGAAAATAGAGATTTTGGGCTCCATGTGAACCCTAAAACAAATGTTGGGGCTTCTAGATTGAGGGTTTTTGCAAGGATGAACCCTCCCGTGTTTCTTGGTTCCAAAGTGGGAGAAGGTCCTGAAGAATTTGTGAAAGAGACTTACAATATAATAGATGCCATGGGGGTGACTTCGGTTGAGAAAGCGGAGCTAACCGCCTACCAATTGAAGGATGTTTCCCAAGTATGTTATACTCAATGGAAGAGGAAAAGGCCAGTTGGAGCGGGTCCCATAGATTGGGAGGTGTTCAATAAAGCATTCCTTGATAGGTTCTTTCCCTGAGAGAAGAGGGAAGCTAAGGTGGAAGAATTAACAACCTTCGTCAAGGAGGTATGAGTGTTTAATAATATTCTCTAAAATTCACTAAATTGTCCAAGTATGCTCCATCTTTGGTGTCGAATTTAAGAGATAAGATGAGTTGGTTTGTGACTGGTGTGCCCGACTCAATTGAAGAAGAATGTCGAGCGGAAATGCTCCATGATAATATGGATATCTCATGTCTAATGGTGTATGCTCAACAAGTTGAGGAGTCAAGACTTGGGAAGAAGAATAAGGAAGTGTAGAGAGCAAGGACCGATGATGGGAATTCTTCTAAAGGTAAGTTTGAGGGTCAAGGGCGACCAAGGTTCAAGAGAAGGTTCTCCAACCAAGGATCCTTTAGTGCCCCAAGGGTCAACAAGGATAGGGTGTCTAACCCTAAGCCTCAAGGAGGCAATAGTGGTGGATCTTCTATGCTAAGGCCTACTTGTCCCAATTGCGGCAAGAAACATAATGGTAAGTGCCTAGTTGACACGGATGATTGCTATAGTTGTGGAAGAGCGGTCATATAATGGGATATTGTCCCATGCTTAAGGCTCAAGGAAGATAGGGCAAACAAGCCCCTCCTAGCGGTTTAAATTTCGATGCACCCAAAAAGAATCACTTCAATGCTCTTCAATCTCATGGTGACCAAGAGTGCTCCCTGGATGTGATGACCGGTATGTTATAAGTCTTTTCTATTGATGTATATGGTTTGTTAGATCCTGGTGCCACTCTGTCCTTTGTTACACCTCTTGTGGCTATGAAATTTTGAATACTCCCCGAAGTGTTAGTAGAGCCTTTTTCGGTTTCTACCCCGGTTGGTGACTCAGTAGTGGCAAAAGTGTCTATAGGAGTTGTCCTATTTATTTGTCCTATGATGTTACCTTTGTGGATTTGATAGAGTTAGACATGTTAGATTTTGATATGATTTTGGGTATAGACTGGTTGCATGCATGTTACGCCTCTATTGAATGTAGGACTCGGATGGTTAAGTTTCAACTCCCAAATGAGTCTATTTTAGAATGGAAAGGGGGGAATTCAATCCCTAGAGGTCTATTTGTTTCTTGTCTCAAAACCTAGGAAAATGATCTCCAAGGAGCGCATTTACCATCTTGTTAGGGTGAGGGATGATGAGTCCGAAACCCCTTCCCTAGAGTCGGTCCCCATGGTGAATGAATTTACGAAAGTCTTTCCTGATGACTTTGTTAGCATTCCTCCTGAACGGGAAATAGATTTTGGCATTGATCTTTTGTCGGATACGCAACCTATCTTCATTCCTCCTTATAGAATGGCTCCGATCAAGTTGAAAGAGTTAAAGGAGCAATTGAAGGATTTACTAGACAAGGGTTTTATTAAACCAAGTATTTCTCCATGGGGTGCTCCAGTATTGTTTGTTAGAAAGAAGGATGGGTTCCTTAGAATGTGTATCGACTACCGCCAATTGAACAAGTTGACCATAAAGAATAAGTATCCCCTTCCTAGAATTGACGACTTGTTTGACCAACTTCAAGGGGCTAGTTACTTTTCCTAGATTGATCTACGTTCGTGCTATCACCAACTAAGGGTAAGAGGGGTTGACATTCCCAAGATGGACTTTCAAAAAAGATATGGTCACTATGAATTCCTAGTAATGTCCCTTTTTTTTGTCTAACTAATTCCCCGGTGACATTCACGGATCTAATGAATAGGGTGTTTAGGGACTACCTTGATATGTTTGTGATCGTATTTATCGATGATATTTTGATCTATTCAAAGAGTGAAAATGAACACATGAACCATTTGAGAATTGTATTGAAAGTCCTTAAGGACCACCAATTTTATGCAAAGTTTAGTAAATGTGAGTTTTGGCTAAGGTCTGTAGCCTTCCTTGGTCATATTGTGTCGAGCAAGGGTATTGAGGTAGATCTTAAGAAGACGGATGTGGTCAAGAGTTGGCCTAGACCTCTAACTCCTACTAATATTAGGAGCTTTTTGGGTTTGTCCAGTTACTATATAAGGTTTGTTGAAGGTTTTTCCTCTATTGCTTCTCCGTTGACGGCTTTGACTCAAAAGAAAGCTATGTTTGTGTGGTTAGGGGCTTGTGAGAAAAGCTTTCAAAAGTTGAAAGATAGACTTACTTTCGCTCCGGTGTTGACCTTACTGGAGGGTACCGATGGTTTTGTTGTGTATTGTGACTCCTCTAGTGTAGGGTTGGGATGTGTGCTTATGCAACATGGTAAAGTGATTGCCTATGCTTCAAGGCAACTAAGGTCCATGAAAAGAATTATTCGACCCATGATCTGGAATTATCACCGGTTGTGTTTGGATTAAGAATATGGTGACATTATCTATATGGGGTGCATGTTGACCTGTTCACCGTTCACAAGAGTCTTCAATATGTGTTTAGTCAAAAGGACTTCAATCTCCGACATAGAAGGTGGTTAGAAATCTTGAAGGATTATGACATCAGTGTCCTTTACCACCCCAACAAAGCTAATGTTGTAGAGGATGCCCTTAGTTGATTGTCCATGGGGAGTGTTGCTCATATAGATGATGGAAACAAAGAATTGGTTCGTGATGTGCATAGTTTGGTCCGACTAGGTGTTCAACTAGTGGATTCCACCAAGGGTGGTGTCATGGTCCATAATGGTTCCGAATCATCCTTTGTGATGGACGTGAAGTCTAAGCAAGACCTTGATCCTAAATTAGTTGAGTCGAGAGAATCGGTACTCAAGAAGTCTGTTGAGGCTTTCTCCCGAGAGGGAGATGGGGTGCTAAGGTACCAAGGTTGGTTATGTGTTGTGGATGTTAATGGCTTGAGAGGGAAAATTCTAGAAGAAACTCATGGTTCACGGTATTCCATTCATCCAGAAGCCACCAAGATATACCGTTACCTACAGGAAGGCTATTGGTGGAAAGGGATGAAGAAGGATATAGCGAGTTTTGTAGCCAAGTGTCTGAATTGTCAACAAGTTAAGGTCGAGCTCTAAAGGCCGGGAGGTTTGCCCCAAGATATAGACCTTCCCACTTGGAAGAAGGAAGATGCAAATATGGATTTTATAGTGGGTTTGCCTCATACTCGAAGCCAACGTGATTCTATTTGGGTTATTGTGGATAGAATGACAAAATCAGCCAACTTCATTCCCATCAAGGTGTCTTTCTCGGATGAAGACTATGCCAAGTTGTATATCAAAGAGATAGTGAAGTTGCTTGGGGTTCCTTTATCTATTATTTTTTATTGGGGTACTCAATTAACTTCACACTTTTGGGAGTCATTCCAAAAAGGCCTTGGCACTAAGGTGAAGCTTAGTACTGCTTTCTACCCTCAAACAGATGGCCAAGTAGAGCGCACCATTCAAATATTAGAGGATATGTTAAGGGAATGTGTTATAGACTTCAAATTTAATTGGTATGACCATCTACCGTTAATAGAGTTTGCCTACAACAATAGTTACCACTCAAGTATTGCCATTGCTCCTTTGAAGCACTTTAGGGTAGGAGATGTAGATCTCTGGTTGGTTGGTTTGAAGTAGGTGAAATTGCTCTAATTGTTCCCGAACTAGTTTATGAGGCCATTGAAAAAGTCTGACTCATTAAAGAGAGGTTGAGGACTCCCAAAGTCGGCAAAAGTCTTATGCAGATGTTAGAAGGAGGGATCTTGAATTTGAAGTTAATGATTGGGTCTATTTGAAAATCTCAGCTATAAAGGGTGTGATGAGGTTTGACAAGAAAGGGAAGCTTAGTCCCCGGTATATAGGATCATATCAAATCTTGAAATGTGTTGGGAAAGTTTCCTATGAGTTATAGTTGCCAAATGAGTTGGCCCCGTTTCACCCGGTACTTCATATTTCTATGCTTAAGAAGTGTATTGGTGATCCGGTATCTATAATATCTTTAGAAGGGTTGGGAGTTGATGAGAGCCTTTCATATAAAGAGGTTCCAATAGAAATCATAGACCGCCAAGTCAAAAGGTTGAAAAAAAGGAAATAGCTTCTGTAAAGGTTCTATGGAGAAATCACTTAGTTGAGGGTGCTAGATGGGAGGCCAAGGCCGATATGAAGTCCCGCTATCCTCATCTTTTTCCTTCTACTCCCACCCAAGCTTGAGGTAAGTAGTTTCTCCTGATTTTGTAAGCAAAAGTTGTCAATTTTCTACTAAATGCCTGATTAACTTGTCAAACACACCTCATTCAGTTCTAGGTGCAAACAATCATTAAGAAGTGTAAAACCTAACAAATGAGTTGGGGTCGAACCCACAGGGAGCGGTACATTTTCAAATTCAATTAAGAAGTACAAATGTGATCTAACTAGCTATAGGAATAGACGTTATCGAAAAAGACATGAAACAAATCAAAAGGGTTGACATGAATGTTAGATGGGGGATTTTGTTTGCAGTTATCAACTACAAAGCAGTCACACAAAACTGAAACAACAATACGGAGAGGAGTTCTCGGAATATGATCAATTATGGGCAAATTTTGCTATATGGGTAATTGTAACTACTAGTGAACAACTAAATTTCAGTGAGTAGGCTAGAATATAAGGGAGATAGCTTTTTCTCGAACAACTACCCCGAATCAAGTGATTTTTATCGAACATCAACAATCAAAGCAATTAAGAACAACCCACACCTTAATTCATCCACTCTCTCTAGCTAGATAGGTAGGATTGGGTTTAGGATTCACTGTCTCGAGTTCAACCCATACAAACCATTAATCAAAAACCTTAGTTCCAAACCTTCTCTCTCGAGCAAGCTAAGAACATAAAATTAGAATTGCATTTGCAACTACAATTCATAAATTAAATATCATCTAATGACTAAACCCACTTCAATATTGCATTTAAACTAGTAATTAACAATATCCATAACTGATTCAACCCCTAATCACATGATCACACCCAAGAATTGGGGTTTTAGCCAAGCATCATAATAAGGTAAAAACTATTACCAAATCGATTATCCATCAACTGGATAAGAGTATTCTAGCCCTTACAATGGTCCAAATTGAAGAAAATTAGTAACCCACTTGCAAAATCTCCTAATTGAGTCAAAGGCTTCAAGTCTACTAGGAAACTCGGAAACTTCAAAACAAAACTATTCTAAATGGTAGCAAGCCCCTCAATTAACAGTTCAAAATCCTATTTATAATCACCAAAAATTAGCCACGAAGGGCCATTAGGCGAGGTAAGTCGAGTTCGTCGGGGTGGTTCGGCAAACTGCTCTTTGCTCGGTTCTATCGCCTTTATGCATTGGCTCTCAGCATCCTCAAGTCTTATAACTTAGGGAGATCAGTCTTGTCATCACAAAATTAATCGACGATTCGCCGACTGCCCCCTTCTTGTCACCGACTTGGTTTATTCCATCAGGGTTGGCACACTGGAACTTTAAACGGACTGAAGAGCCACTCGGTGAGTTGCCGAGTGGTCCTAGCGATCTCCAGGCTCGCCTTTCTCCACTTCTTCAGCTTGTTTTGTTCCTTTTTTCCTGCTAGTGTCCTTGCTTTGCTCCTTAATCCACATACCTGAAAATCAAGGCTTTAACATCAGTTTATAGCATAAAGTAGGCATATGAGGACACTAAAACTATCGAAATAAAGCCCTAAATGAGTCCAAATCTAGGACTCATCAATACCCCCAACTTTAACTTTTACTTGTCCTCAAGTAAAACTCAAGATCAGCAATTCAAAAAAGATGTCTCAAATAGTGCTGCATAAGAGTCAAACACGAATGCACACAACATGGTTCAAATTATTCATACAATGATCAATTGTGCACTTAAAGATTGAAATTGTGATTCACCATTATCAAAGGTGCTCAAGTTCACAATACTTGCTTCAAATGCAAGTTCAAGCTCAACAAAGGTACTCAAATACCCTCACAACAAAGATAATTCCATATTCACACAAAATTCTTCAACAATTTAAAGTTCTGGAATCCCATACAACTCTAACACTCACAAAGATGAACACATATATGACTTCACCTATAGGTTTGCCCTTATTTTCCAATCAACATTCATTTCAGCTTACTCAAGATCACAAAGGTATTCCCAAGGTTTTTATGGGGTTGAGTGTAAATGTATGGTCATTTAGGCTTAGTGGCTTCTACCTTCATGAAATATGGTCTGAACATCACTTTCCTCCTTTTCTTCGACATTTCAAACATGCTCATAATCACCCCATTATTCAACTTCATATGAACTAGCGGATATCCCATTTCTTTTCAATTTTAACAACTTTCTCATTGTTTTTTTCCTTCTTTTTCATTTTCTTTTCTCTTTTTTTTTTACATGGGGGGTTCCATCTTTTTCAAAATCATCACTCAAAGGAGGATTTCTCACACTTCTTGACTTTCCTTCTCTTTTCACCACACCCCCAACTTAGGATTTTGTCCTAAGTTGGCTATTCAAACAAACCATACTCCATGAATGTTATGGGTGAATCGATAAGAGAGGTCACAATTGTTCAAATTTCTTCCAAGAAAAGGGTAAGGCTCAAGAGGGGTCGAGCAAGGTTCACACATCTCACAAGGCTGGCCACAAAAGAGGTATATTGTCAAATTGTTTCACTCTTCAAAATTATTTCCTAAGATCATTTCAGGTGCTTGCATCACTCAATCAATCGGACCAACGGGGCAAATTCTAGGAGTCATCAAACAAAATGTTCAAAGTAATCTCATCACACAATGAATTCGTACCAATATCAAACAAGACCCCACAATTTCTAGCTAGTGTGCAATGTTGATCACAAGAGACTCATTCGACAACCGGCTAGTCACAACAAGATGCTAAAAGTTCACACATTGTCTATGCAACTTCATTTGCCTCATCGTAGCTGCATATTCATTTCGTTCAATTAAGAGCACTATTTAAGTCATCGGTATTGATCACAATCAACACTCAAATTCGCACAAGAACAACAACAATCACACACAAAAGAGGTGGCAAAATATGGTTCAAAACCATTTTCATCCAAAACAATGGGCCACAAGCTAAAAACAACTAGAAGATCAAGATAAAAAAAAATATAAAAATCAACAAAATAAGCTCAATATTCACAAAACAAATCAAAATCACAAGAGGTAGGTATGGAAATACCTCACCCACCCAACAAAAAGAAGCAGTTGTTCTCAAATGCAACTAAACCAACACAAAGTATCATATAATAACACAAAGAGAGTGGAAAAATCATCGTGCCAGGCTAAGCCTGGGTGAAGTCTGTATCTCAGTCGCTCCATCTATCGGGGCATTAGTTTCTGGGGTCACACTCTGAAGCTGGGCATCAATGCCCGGTGTCTCATCAGCTGTAGCTGCACTGGAGTCTGCCACATAAATATCTCTCAAGGATGCCTATCTAGCTGTCTCAAACACGGCACCGTCTAGACCAGCCAAGTCCTTATAAACAACCTTATCTCTCATATCAAGTTGCTCTTCATCTATCTCGGCCTCGGACTCAACAACAACAACATCAGCACTAGTATAATCTTTGGTGGTAGCCGGGGGTACGTCATCACTGCCTAAAACATCAACACTTAGATCATTTGGGATCTCCACCGTCCCAAATAGCGAAGTGAAGTCTGTGGACTTTAGATGGTCCACATCCCTCCTCAACTCAGAAACATCGGCTTTCAAAGCTGTCACCTCACCATTAATACCCTACGGTATCTCACAAAGCTCTACTCTTACTGTAAGAGCATAAAAGGAAGCCCTGAGAGGTGTTAGTGCAACAGTAATAGCTCACTCAATCATCCAAGGTACCTCAACCTCTAGCTGGGAAGCCCGCACATCGGTAAAATTGGCTAGGTACCCCATCTTAAGAAGCATAGCCTGGGTGATCGGAGGTCCAAAGGTAGAAGTGCCAGTAGCAGATCTAGCGGGAGGGGGACTAGAGAAAGTACCCGGAGTGCCAGAAGGAACGGAGCTAGAGGTACCTGAAGGCCTAGGGGCCGAAGTAGACAAGGTTGCCTCTGCAGGTAGTGTGTCGATATCAACCTCTACAGATGTGTCAACCAAAACTGCTCTCCTCCTATCAGCCTCATCCCGTGTATACTCGGTCCCTATGCACCAAATTTTGGTGGAAGATGTGGAAGTAATCTCGACATCCCTCTTCTCATCACGAGGAACCCCGGCCCGACGACACAACTCTGTCATCAGTAATGCAAAGGGAAGGGACGTCTTGCACTGTTTGGCCCTCATGGCCATCTCTTTCTCAATAATTAACCCCAAATTGAAGCTTTTCCTAGCTATCATACTCCCGAGGCAGGCCGCCTTTGTGTGGGGGAGGATAGATTCGTTTTGAGATGGCATGACCGAGCTGCTAATAAATCTAAACCAATATATCACCGCCACATTTAGATCTTTCTTCTCTATAGGCGCTCCGACCTCAATCCACCTGGGGGTGGTCTCCAAAATTAAGGGGGCTAGCCAACCATTTAGGTCATCTAGAGTCTTTGTAGTGATAATACTCTGGTAGTTGTTCTCAAAGTCTGTACCCATCTTAAACATGGTGTTGATTTCATCGCTGCTGCATCTTACTTTCTTCCTTCGGACCATCACAGACTCTACCGGTCTGAAGGCACTGACCTTGTTTTTCCCCTGGGGTACCAGATCACTAGAAGCAGCATAAAACTCCCAGATCCATGAGGGAATGTATGGGTCACGGGGCCCGGTGAAGACCTCGAACCTTTGGAACCAGAGAGTGTCCCACACTGCAGGGTGCCTGTCCACTACACCATCCATGGACAACTTCTTTTCTTCCAAGATGGTCATCAATCCCTCGATCTTTAACCGGTTGAGTAGCCGGGGAGGAGGACCCTGAACTTGTGGTGCTGGAACCATCGTCTGTGCTGGAGCTGGCACTGAATGTGAAGCATGAGGGGTCGACTCCGGAATCCTAAATGGATCATAGTGAGCTTTGGAGCGAAACAATAATTGCCGGTCCTGTAAAAATTGGTCGTCCTCAAGCTCAGTGAATGAAGCATGAGAATCAAATGACTCTCCCTCACTACTAGAGTTGTGCTCTGGTGTCTCACCTATGGGCGCTTTGCCCTATCCCTTGCCTCCATTTGGAGGTAACTTCTTGCGCTTTGCACTGGAAACAGGTGCTTCCACATTTATGATGATCCCTCGTGCCCACTTTCGGGGTTGCATGCAACTCATTCAAGTTCTTTCTAGCCATATCTGCAAAACACATAGAAAAGTGTTAGACAAAGTCCAAGAAAAGTGCAGACATTTAGTTGCAGAAAGGATCGCCGAACTAGTTAGTAAGTCGCCGAGTCACTTAGGCGAGCCAGATCGGGCTCGCCAAAAGTACAAGCATAAAAATTTTCCAGGGTCAAGACATGTCGATGATGTTCATGGGTTCAACCTCAAGCTTCAAAATCAAGCCTAAACCCCCCGAATTCAAAATCAAACACAAACACTAATCAATTAAAGGTAGACCCATACGACCAATGCCCTCGGGGTACTTAGACTTCCCCAATTTTGCCAAAATTGGTCATTTGACAACTTTTGCCCTTAAGAATGATGCCAAATGCTCCATCATTGGGCATATTACGTCATTTAGCACAATTCGGGGTTACTTATAGTTCATCCCACTAAACCCAACATAATTATACCGCAACCCAACAATTCAGAACCGATTTTAAATATCAAAATACGGCAAGCGAACAATTTTAAGCATTTAGGCACACATTTCAATCCATTATCGGCAATCCAACAATTTAAACACAATGATAGCAACACCCCAATACAAAATAACCACAAATTACCTATTGCATTTTATTTCAACCACAAAAATAAAGCATGAGGTTTGAAAAACCAACATGTATGCCGAAATTAGAATTTGAATAGCTAGGCGGAAAAGTTCCCCAATTTTGAGCATGATTTCACCTTTCAACCTGCACAATCAACACCTATTATTCAAAATAAAAAACTAAAGCATTAAAAACTTGGGTTGCCTCCCAAGAAGTGTCTTAGTTAACGTCGCGTCTCGACGAGGATACCAAATCAAGCTTTATTTTGGGGTTTGCCATTGTGTCACTAGGCAACCCCCTATGTTGTCTTGGATTCAAATGAGAAGAAATGTGACACATTTGGGTCTCNGCAGAAAAGTTCCCCAATTTTGAGCATGATTTTACCTTTCAACCTGCACAATCAACACCTATTATTCAAAATAAAAAACTAAAGCGTTAAAAACTTGGGTTGCCTCCCAAGAAGTGTCTTAGTTAACGTCGCGTCTCGACGAGGATACCAAATCAAGCTTTATTTTGGGGTTTGCCATTGTGTCACTAGGCAACCCCCTATGTTGTCTTGGATTCAAATGAGAAGAAATGTGACACATTTGGGTCTCCTGCTTCTTAATAGAGACTGGGTGAGAGGTCATTGTCTGATTTAGAGTTGAGACATCCTCTTTAACCTCTTCTAACACTTTGTCTGACCCTTTAAACTTTGTTGAGAATGTGTGAGAAAATATCTTCTATACGGCCACCTTCCGACTCCTTGGGCTATTAACGCTCATAGGGAGGGACATACCTGTCCTTATCACCCTCTCTTTCCTTCCAAGTGGCGTTAGGATCACGCCACTCTCTGTCACGATCTCTCTAGCCCTCATCTCTATTCCAACCTTGATTTCCACCCTGTCTTGGGTAGTTTGCATGATAATTCCTCCTTGAATGGTTGGGAAGTTCACTTCCTCATTGTACAACGCATCAAATTGTGCTTCATCGGGGTCTACTCCACCAACACCCATAACATTAACACTCTTTGTACCAACACCCATGATATTTTTAGCCAAGATATCCAACTAGGTCATCATTTTGGCCATGTTTTGGTCTCTCTCTTGATCTTTTTCAATTTGCTGTTTCGTCATTCTAAAATTGAGAAGAACGACTTGGTCTTCACGAGTGTACCATGCCCTAATGATCTTGGTCATGCAATCAAGGATTTGAGAGGATACTTCATAGCGTTGTTGCATTATACCACCGAGAACAAGTTGATCAGCAACTCCTTTGTTCACCGAGTCGAGGCTCCTATAGAAGTATTGCAGCAACACCTTATTTGGAAGTCCATGAGTTGGGCATTGCAGCACCAATTTCTTAAACCTCAGCTACGTCTCGTCAATTGGCTCACCTTCCAAGAATTTAAAACCTTGGATGTTATTTCTAAGTATCATCATTTTCGATGGGGGAAAGAATCTCACTTGAAATACTGTGATCAACTTATCCCAAGAGGTGATGAAGTCTCTTGGTAACTCACATAACCATTTGGTTGCTTCACCCATCAAAGAGAATGGGAAAAACCTGAGACAGACTGATTCCTATGATATGTTCTTAAATGAGAACGGACCACGAACTTCCATGAAGTTTCAAAAATACTCATGGGGATCCTTATGAGCCAGTCCCCAATATAATCCTTTCAATTATAGGAGCTAAAGCATTGTGCTAGTGATGTGAAAACAATGTTTCCTTCAGTTGGAGGTAGACGTATTACACCCATACCGCTCAATAGAATTGGGTCATTTACATCATTGAGGTTTCCAACATCATCTTAGTGGCCCACTTGACTACCATTACTCCCGTTTACACTAATCTCTTCCTTTGTTCAACAAAAGCAACACAAAACCCAAAACTAAAGTAAATAGATTCAACTACAACAAAAGAGATCACAATTTAACTTCACTAAAAGAATTTTAAACAACACCACTCCCCGACAACAGCGCCATTTTTTATTAACGTGTCAAACACACCTCATCCAATTCTAGGTGCAAACTATCGTTAAGCAGTGTAAAACCCAACAAATGAGTTGGGGTCGAACCCACAGGGAACGGTACGTGTTCAAATTCAATTAAGAAGTACAAATGTGATCTGACTAGCTATAGGAATAGACCTTACCGAAAGAGACATGAATCAAATCAAAAGGGTTGACACGAATGTTAGATGGGGGATTTTGCTTGCAAATATCATCCAAAAAGCAGTCACACAAAACTGAAACAACAGTAAAAAAAGGAATTCTCAAAATGTGATCGATTATGGGCACATTTCCCTATATGGGTAATTGTAACTACTAGTAACCAACTAAATTTCAGTGAGTAGGCTACACTATAAGAGAGATATCTTTCTCTCGAACAACTACCCCGAATTAGGTGATTTCTTTTGAACATCAACAAGAAAAGCAATTAAGAAAAACCCACACCTAATCCTTCCACTCTCTCGAGGTAGATGGGTAGGATTGAGTTTATGATTCACTCTCTCGAGATGAACCCATATCAACCCAATACATACAAACCATTAATCAAAAATCTTAGTTACAAATCTTCTCTCTCTCGCAAGCTAAGAACACAAAATGAGAACTGCATTTGCAAATACAATTCATAAATTAAACCTCAGCTTATGATTAAACCCACTTCAATATAGAATTAAAACTAGTAATTAATAATACCCATAAACTAATTCAACCCATAATCACATAATCACACCCCAAGAATTGGGGTTTTAGCCAAGCATCATAATAAGGTAAAAACTATTACCAAATCGATTATCCATCAACTAGTAAGAGTATTCAAGCCTTTACAATGCTCCAAATTGAAGAAAATTAGTAACCCACTCGCAAAATCTATGAATTGGGTATCAAAAAGCCTTCAAGGCTACTCGAAAACCCTGAAACTTCAAAAGAAAACTATTCTAAATGGTAGCATGCCCCTCAATTTACAGTTCAAAATCCTATTTATAGTCGCCAAAAATTAGCCACGAAGGGCCATTAGGCGAGGTAAGTCGGGTTTTCTGAGTGGTTCGGCGAACCGCCCTTTGTTCTCTTTTATCGCCTTTATGCATTGGCTCTCTGCATCTTCAAGTCCTGTAACTTTGGGCGATCAATCTTGTCATAGCGAAATTATTGGGCAATTCACCGATTGCCCCTTTTCTGTTGCCGACTTGGCTTCTTCCCTCATGGCTAGCACAGTGGAACTTTAGGTGGACTGCCACTCAGCAAGTAACTGAGTGGTCTTCGCAATCACCAGGCTCATCTTTCTCCACATACCTGAAAATCAAGGCTTTAACATCAATTTATAGCACAAATTAGGAATTTGAGGACACTAAAACTGTCAAAACAAAGCCCCAAATGAGTCCAAATCTAGGACTCATCAATGCCTCTAAAAGTGAGAGTCTTTCCATTATATAGAGAGCATAGATATTACACATCACTAAAGATATGTCATTTCTATCCCTAAAGATCATATATTCTATCTCTTCAAATCTCCTATTCAATCTCTCCAAATCTACTTTGCTATCCCTCCAAATCAGTTATTCAATCACAATATTTATTCCTCTGATTCTACAACCAATCTATATGATCATACAAAATTTTATCACTATATAATTACATTAATATATACAATTATTTGCTCTGCTCAAAAGAAAATTGTAGCAAAGTTGACTGAAATTTATCAAACCAAGCTCTTGGAGCCTGTTTTAATCCATACGAAGAGCACTTCAACTTTCATACATCTGATATAGGTGATGAGAACAAACCAGGTGGAGGTTTCATATAAATATCTTCGTTAAGATCATCATGGAGAAATTGCTTTTTGACATCCATTTTATAAAAAGACCATTTTTGTGAAGAAGCATTGACAATAATAGTGTGCAGCGTACTCATTTTTTTCTATGGGTGGTAGAGTCTCCTCATAGTCCACCCCTTACTCTTGTCTCTTACCAAGAACAACTAATCGAGCTTTGTACCGATCAAGAGGTCCATCAGAATGAAGTTTGATTGTAATAAACCCATTAAAATACAATAGGCTCGACATATGGAGGACATGAAACAATGTCCCATGTGTCATCTTTTTAAGAGCAAAAAGGTTCTTCTTCCACTAGTTTCTGCTAACATTCATGTTTTGAAGCTTGTGAGTAACAAGTTGGAACAGAAATGTTGGATAAAGTAGAGGAAAATTCATACGAATTGAGAGTACGAGATACTCTGGCAGATCGCCAAGTAGGCTCAAGAAGACCAGATATTGAAGAATTCTCACATTCTAGTTGTGGTGCAGTTTCAAGTTGCGGATCAATGTCGGGATAGGAAGAAGTTGGCCGACAATGTTCATACACAAATCCAGGTTTGAACCTCTTAAAAGAAGATGATAAATCCTCTAAAGTAGGAAGAAGAGGAGAAGCAAAAGATGAATCTACAATAATAGGAAAGAAATACTAATAATAAAAAATAACATTTTTAGAAACACGAAATTTGCGAGAACATGGATCATAAAAAATAAAACTTTTTTATGAAGTACTATAACCCGTAAAAACACATTCAGTAGATTGTACAGAAAGTTTATTGCACTGCGAAGGAGGAAAATGAAAAAAATAAACACAACCAAATAAATGAAAATCACTATAGTTAGGATTTTGGTAATAAAGACAAAAATATGAAGACTCAAGATTTAGCACTTTATATGAAATTCTATTAATTAAATAGACACCAATAACAAAGCTTCCACCCAGTATTTAGATGGTATAGAGGACTCAAGCAATAACGAACGAGTGACATTTAAAAGATGGCGAATCTTACGTTCAGCAACTCAATTTTATTGTGGTGTATATGGGCAAGAGCGTTGTGAGACAATTTCTTTGTCAAACAAGAATTTTTTGAATTCATAAGGCATATTCTCCACCTGAATCAGATTATAATAATTTGATGCATGTAGATAATTGAGTCTCAATGTAAGCCAAAAATGTCTTGATTATGGAAAATACCTCAGATTTGGATCGAATAAATACACGACGTAAAATGCCTATAATCATCTATGAATGTCACAAAGTATTTGAAATGAGCATGAAAAATAATTGGTCAAATACGCCAAACATCACTATGAATGACATCAAAACACTTTGTAGAACCACAACCAAAATTAGGGAAAGGAATAGTTTTACTTTTGCTAATTTACAAGTAGAACAATCAATGAAACCAGCTGAAAATTAATTTTTATTTTCCAATATACCAAAAATTAATAAATGTGATCACAACAAAATTTGGATGTCCTAGATGCTTATGCCAAACCTCAGTCTTACTAGTAGTAGAAGTACATGTAAAAGATAGAACATGAAGAATTGAAAAGTGTATAAGAAACAATCATCCAACTTTAAGCCTCTTCACGATTATCGTCTCTAACACCTAATCATGTACAAGACAACCATTACGGGAAAAATTCACATCACAATTGTTATCTATAAATTGTCCAACTGAAATAAGACTAGTTGAGAGCTTTGGTGAAAGAAAACATTCTTGAAAGTTGGAGTAATGTCCCCAACCTTGGTAATGGGTAAATTACTACCATTGGCAATTTGTATTTGTGATGGACCTTGATACTTACAAACATTTTTTAGGATGCTCGTTGAGTTGGTCATATGATTGGAAGCACCCGAATCAATAATCCAAAAATTAGATGTAACATCATTACCTTGTAATCACAATGCTGAAAAGGCTGACACGAATCATTTGTTTTACCATTTCAGGAGTAAGAACTTGTCTTGAAGATGATTTATCAATAGTAGAACAATTTATCCCAGCTAGAAAAGTATTGACCCTAGGATTTTGAGGGTGTGTGGGACACTCATTGATAATGTGTCCTTGTTGTTTATAATAATTACAAAATTTCTTGCTACAATTGCTAGCAATACGACCACATTCCTTGAAACTGTAGCATTGAGTTCTAGTCATATCACTTCCCTTTTCTTTACCTTGAGCAGAAAAATGCAATAGTGATATCATTTCCTTTCTTGAAAATATTTTGCGTGACAAGACGTTGCTCTTCACAATGTACTTCCCTAAAAAAAATATCCAAAGAGGGAAACAAGTCAAAAATCATCAAGTTAGAGCGAACACTCTCAAAGTCAGAGCGTAATTTCATCAAAAAATGATCGCGCTTGCTTTGCTCATAAACTGCTTGAATCACAAATAGAGATTCAGTGGGTATTTTGGCATAGACAGTATTTATAAATTCAGGCCATAAGTTTTAAAATCCAGAAAAATAATTTTGAATAGAAAGACCTCCTTTAGAGTAATTATCAATTTCATACTCTAACTAAAATTGTCTTGCGCTATTATCTTAGCTGTAACCTTTTGTAAGTAATCCTATATGGTATTAGCTATTTTGTACGGCTTAAGATTAAGAACAATAAGAGGGTCAATTGGCCCAAGAATCCATGTCATCACCCGAACATCTTTAATCTTCCATTCACCTGTCTTTGTTGTATCAGTAAGGGCAGGATCACTTCCATCTATATGGCCCCATAGTTCTTTGTTGGTGAGAAATAGTTAAAACTGAAACTCCAAAGAAAGACCAGAAGTCTCAAGGATGTTTTGTAGAGCCCCTTGTCCTCACGTCCACTCCCAAAGATCTCCCCGTCCTCGGGTCCTGAAAAAAGAAATCAACACTTTTTGATCAGCTTTGCTCATGAATTCACATGCGACGAATCCTATATTTATTGGGGAAGATTTTGATTCTTTGCTCAACTTGGATCACGATTGAAAACTCTCCAGAAGGGGGAATTTCTTGATCAGTCGCTCAAGAGACTGCCATTCGTTCTCTGCCTCTGTGTATCTAAGGTTTCAAAGTGATGTGAATTCATGTTTTTGAATAGCTATGAAAACTACAAAGATTCAAGAAAGCAACTAGAATGACCAAGAACAAAAGTCCTAGGTGGTGGGATGGATTGTTGACGAACAGTCGACAAAAACAAAGATTTTCAAAGAAAATTAGAAGGAATCACAAATGACTCTATGAAACAAGACAACAAAGAGATGGCTTTGATACCATGTCAATTTTCTGTAGAATGCCTCTCAAAGTGAGAGAGCCTTTCCATTATATATAGAGCATAAAGATTACACATCCCTAAGTCATTCTTATCCCTAAAGATAACCTATTTTATGTCTACAAATATGTTATTCAATCCCTTTAATTCTTCTTTGTTATCCCTCAAAATCAGCTACTCTATCACAATATTTATTCCTCTCATTCTACAACTAATCTGTATGATCATAGTAATTTATATCACTATATAATTACATTAATATATACAATTATTTAGTTGTCCATCATGCTAACATCTCCCCTCAAATTGATGTTGGTGGATCAAGAAGCATCAATTTGCCTACTAGAAACTGATGGTGTGCCTTGCAATGGATTTTTTAAACTCATCAACTATTTAATGATCATTGGACATGTGTGGAAGAATAATGGCTCATTTATCTATAACTTCTCTTATATATTGACAATCTACTTCGATGTGTTTTATCCTCTCATGAAAAATATGATTAGTAGCAATCTGAATAACACTTGTATTGTCAGCATGGAGGAAAGTAGAATGAGATTAAGGAAATCCAATCTCAGCAAGTAATCCACGAAGCCATACAACCTCTGACCAAGCAGTAGACATGGATCGATATTCAGCCTCTATTGAAGATTTTGACACACGATCTTTCTTTTTACTCTTATAAGATATCAATGACTCTCCAAGAAACATGCACCAACTAGTGACTGAACGACGAGTATCAGGATATCCCGCCCATTTAGCATCACTAAAAGCATTAAGATGAATAGGTGAACCACTTGGAAAGAGAAATACACGGGTAGATGTTCCTAGAAAATACCAAATGATGCGACGAATAGCCACCAAGTGGAGATGAAGGGGAGCTTGCTTATATTGACTAACTTGTTGAACTACAAAAGAGATATCATGCCAAGTGATAGTAATGTAATTTAGACTCCCAAATAATTATCGAAATATAGTTGGATCAGGAAGAAGATTGCCTTCCTCGCGATGATACTTCATATTCAATTCCAATGGATAATCAACGGAGGAGGAATCTCAAACACCAGCCAAAGAAATCAGATCCTTAGAATATTTCTGTTGGTTTAGAAACACACCCGAAGCATCATTATGAATTTTGAAACCCAAGAAATATGTAAGAGTACAAGGATCTTTCATATGAAAAAAAAATCTTTAAGATTTTGTTGGAGGCTAGGGATAATAATGTCATCTACATACTCCAAAAGAAGAAAATAACCTGTAATGTTTTTCGAAGAAACAAAGATGAGTCATATTTGCTCTTCTCAAAAGAAAATTGTAGCAAAGTAGACCGAAACTTATCAAACCAAGCTCTTGGAGCTTGTTTTAGTCCATACAAAGACCACTTCAACTTTCATACATCTGATGTAGGTGATGGCAACAAACCAGGTGGAAGTTTCATATAAATATCTTCATTAAGATCACCATGAAAATTAGTATTTTTGACATACATTTGATAAAGACACAAGTTTTGTGTAGTAGTAATGGCAATAATAGTTTGCACCGTAGTCATTTTTTCTATGGGTGCAAAATTCTCCTCATAGTCCACCCCATACTGTTGTTTGTTACCAAGAAGAACCAATCGAGCTTTGTACTGATCAATAGGTCCATCAGAATGAAGTTTGATTGTAATAAACCCATTTACATCCAATAGGGTGGACATTTGAAGGACATGAGACAATGTCCCATGCGTCATTTTCTTTAAGAGCCAAAAGTTCTTCCTCCATTGTTTTATGCTAACATTCATGTTTGAAGCTTGTGAGTAACAAGTTGGAACAAAAATGTTGGTTAAAGTACAAGAAACGCCATACCAATTTGGAGTACGAGATACTCTTGTAGATCGCCAAGTAGGCTCAAGAAGACTAGATCTTGAAGAATCCTCCCATTCTAGTTGTGGAGCAGTTTCAGGTTGCGGATCAGTGTTGGGATAGGATAAAGTTGGCCGACGTCATTCATACACAAATCCAGGTTTGAACCTCTGAAAACAAGATGATTAATCCTCAAAAGTAGGAAGAAGAGGAGAAGAAAAAATTGAATCTACAATATTATGAAAGAAATACTGATTCTCAAAGAAAACAACATTTCTAGAAACACGAAATTTGTGAGAACATGGATCATAAAAAATAAAACCTTTTTGTGAGTACTATAAACCAAAAAAGCACATTTAGTAGACTGTACATAAAGTTTATTGCGCTGCAAAGGAGGCAAATGAACAAAAGAAACACAATCAAATATATGAAAATCACTATAGTTAGGATTTTGGTGATAAAGACAAAAATATGGAGACTCAAGATTTAGCACTTTATATGAAATTCTATTAATTAAATAGATACCCATAGACAAAGCTTCCACCCAGTATTTAGATGGTATAGAGGACTCAATCAATAAAGTATGAGTGACATCCAAAAGATGGCAATTTTTACATTTTGAACCTCCATTTTGTTGGGGTGTATATGGGCAAGAGCATTGTGAGACAATTTCTTTGTCAAGCAAGATTTTTTTTGAATTCATAAGACATATTCTCCACTAGAATAAGATCTTAATAATTTGATGCACGTAGAAAATTGAGTCTCAATGTAAGCCAAAAATGTCCTGAATATAGAAAATACCTCAAATTTGGATCGCAAAAATACACCACGTAAAACGACTATAATCATCTATGAATGTCACAAAGTATTTGGAATGAGCATGAGAAATAATTGGTGAAATGCCCCAAACAAAACTATGAATGACATCAAAACACTTTGTAGCATGACTATCTAAATTAGGAAAAGGAGTAGTTTTAATTTTCCCAATTTACAAGTAGAACAATCAATGGAAGCAACTGAGAATTGATTTTTATTTCCCAATATACGAGAAATTGATCAATGAGATAACACAACATAATTTGGATCTCCTAGACGCTTACGCCAAACCTCAGTCTTACTAGCAGTAGAAGAACAAGCAAAAGATAGAACAGGAGGAATGGAAAAGTGTATAGGAGACAATCATCCAACTTTAAGCCCCTTCGCGATTATCGTCTTGAACACCTAATCCAGCATAATACAATAATTTCGAGAAAATTTCACATCACAATTGTTATCTACCAATTGTCCAACTAAAATAAGTCTAGTTGAGAGCTTTGGTGAAAGAAAAACATTCTTGAAAGTTGGAGTAATGTCCCCAACCTTGGTAATGGGTAAATTACTACCATTGGAAATTTGTATTTGTGATGGACCTTGATACTAATAAATATTTTTTAGGATGATGCTCGTTGAGTTGGTCAAATGATTGGAAGCACCTGAATCAACAATCCACAAATTAGATGTAACATCATTAAATTGTAATCCCAATGCTGAAAAGGCAAACACAATCATTTGTTGTACCATTTCAGAAGTAAGAACTTGTCTTGAAGATGTGTTATCAATAGTGGAACCATTTATCCCAGCTTGACAAACATCGACCCTAGGATTTTGAGGGCGCGTGGGACACTCTTTCATAATGTGTCCTTGTTGTTTATAGTAATTACAGAACATGTTGCTATGATTGTTAGCAATATGACAATATTCCTTGCAATCGTAACATTGAGTTCTAGTCATATCCTAGCACTTTCCTTTACCTTAAGCAGAAAAATGCAACAGTGACATCATTTTCTTTCTTGAAAGCATTTTATGTGACAATACGTTGCTCTTCACGAAGTAATTCCCTAATACAAACATCCAAAAAGGCAAATGGCTCACAATTCATCAAGTTAGAGCGAACACTCTGAAAGTCGGAGCGTAATTTCATCAAAATAATGGTCTCGCTTGCTTTTCTAATAAACTGCTTGAATCACAGATAGTGATTCAATAGGTATTTTGGCATCGACAATATCTATAAATTCAGCCCATAAGTTCTAAACTCTAAAAAAATAATTCTGAACAGAAAGACCTCCTTGAGAGTAATTAGCAATTTCATACTCTAACTAAAAGCGTCTTGTAATACCACAAAAATCAGACATAGAAAATGCAGTGGAAAATCACCTGAACTAGTAAACCTACGTAGATTTCATGGACCGTGGGATGGACCACGGTCCGTTGACCTACCCGTGGACTCAGCACCAACCAGAAGTGGTGGATCACGAGACCTTTCACGGGTCGTACTGGCACTCGTGAAAGTCATGCAGACTCAACCAGGCCCAGATGTCAGACCACAGGACCATTCACGAGTCGTGGTCCTGACAACTGACCGTGGTGGAGCCCGTGGAAGCCCTCCCCAGAATCAGCCCAAGAAAATATATAAGTGTTGACCCACGGACCGTAGGTCAGACCATAAGTCGTGGTCATGGTCCATGGATCAGACCTCTTGACAGCCTCTCTTTGAAGACAGTCCTAGGTTGACAGGACGGACCATGGGTCAGTCCACGGACCGTGAGTTAGCCCATGGTAAACTGCGTTAGATTTTTAAGTAGGGTCATTTTGGTCTTTTCCCCTATCTGTTGGACACCTAAACTACGTCGTTTAACCCCTAAACTACTTTATTTTTGTCAGTTTAAGCCTAGTAATTGATTTAACGTTTCAAGCACACCTCATCCAATTCTAGGTGTCAACGATCGGAAAGCAGTATAAAACCCAACTAAATAAGTTGAGGTCGAATCCCACAGGGAGTGGTACGTGTTTCAGATTCAATTAGGAAGTATAAATATGGTCAAATCAGCCATAGGAATAAAACTTATAGAATAAGGACATCATTCAAATTAAGAGCTCGACCCAACTCGACAAACTGCCCAACATGCCAATTTTCAACCCCGTTTCCCAAAATCAAACCCGCAACCCCTGAAATCAAAATCAAACAATATACTTATGCAATTAGACTCAGACCCATACGACACATGCCACCGGGGTACTCAGAATTCCCCCAATTTGGCAAAAATTGGCCATTTGATGACTTTTTCCCTTAAGAATGACGTCAAACGCTCCACCATTGGGCAAAGTACATCATTTAGCACAATTGGGGGTTACTCAGACTTTACCCCACTAGGCCCAACAAAAAATTACCGTAACCCAACAATTTATAATCAATTTTAAAGCACACAAATTGAAGAATCATCATTTTAAGCAATTTAAGCACATTTACAAAACTACACTAGGTAAACTAGCACAACAACTACGATATTAGTACAGGTCCAGCACACATCAACAACATTTAAACAATTGCAATCAAGTTCAACCACCATTCAAGAGTTCAGGGTTCGGAAAACCAACCTTAATGCCGAAATAAGAGTTTGAAATACTAGGCGGCAAAAAAATCCTACTTCAAGCACGAGATCAACGAACAAAAAGTTATAAAAATAGTAAAAGATCAAAAATTCTAGAGTGTGGTGCAAGTGTACAAGGCTAAAATTGAGGGAATATGAAAGATTTTGAAATTTTAAACCTTTGGCCTTTTAAAACCTTTCAGTTAGAGGCCCATTCGGCGGTATTAGTTGTACTCGCCGAACCACTCACCAATGTGCCAAGTGGTAACTTACCTTACCGTGTTTTACAGGACCTCCAGTTGATTTAAGGGTCCAAACGGTGGACAAAGTCGGGCTCGCCGACCTATTCGGCGAGTCACCGATTAATCCATAGGCCCGCCGAGTTTTACAGACTCTCACTTGTGATTTTTGTGAGTCCAACGGCAGTCCAAGTCGGGCTTGCCGACCTCTTCTGCGAGTCACCGACTGGACTCGTGGCTCGCCAACCGGATTTTTTCAAACACACTCCACCTTTCAACTTGCACAATCAACACCTGTTATTCCAAAAACAAACATAAAGCATTAAAAACTTAGGTTGCCTCCCAAGAAGCGCCTCAGTTAATATAATGGCACGACACAAGTACCCATTCAAACTTCATTCTTGGGGTTTGGCATAATATCACTAAGAAATCCCCCTTGTTGCCTTGGGTTAAAATGTGAAGATATATGACCTATTTGGGTCCCCAACTACTTGATAGAGATGGAGTGAGAGGTCACCATTTGGTTGAGAGTCGATACATCTTCCTTCATTTCCTTCAAAACTTTATCGGACCCTTCAACCTTGTTGAGAATACGCGAGAGCATATCCTCAGTCCGGCCACCCTCAGAATATTTGGGCTTTTGACGGTCGTGGGGAGGAACATGCCTATCCTTTTCCCCTTTTCTTTCCTTCCAAGTTGTGTTACGATCACGCCACTCTCTATCACGGTCTCTCCAGCCCTCATCTCTATTCCAACCTTAATTACCACCTAGCCTTGGGTAGTTTGCATGATAACCTCCTCCTTGGTTGGCTAGGAAGTTCACTTCCTCATTTTACAACGCTTCAAATTTGGCCTCTTCGGGGTTTACACCACCAACACTGACATCATTAACACTCTTAGTACCAGCACCCATGATGTTCTTGGCTAAAATGTCCAGCTGCATCATCATCATTGCCATATTTTGGTCTCTCTCTTGATCTTTTTCAATTTGTTCCTTTATCAATTTGTAAGAAAGAGGAGAGACCTGATCTTCACGGGTGAACCATGCCCGGTTAATCTTGGTTATGGCATTAAGGAGCTAGGCTGCTATCACATAAGGTTGTTGCGTTAAACTTCTTGGAGAAAGTTGATCAGTCAGTCCCGTGTTCATCGAATCGAGGCTTCTATATAAGTATTGCAGCAGTACATTATCGAGCAATCCATAAGTTTGGCATTGCAGCAACATCTTCTTAAACCATAGCCAAGTCTCATGGATTGGCTCACCCTCCAAACGCTTGAAGCTTTGAATGTTTTCTCGAAGAGTCATCATCTTTGAAGGAGGGAAAAATCGCACTGGGAATGTGGTAATGAGCTCTTCCCACGAAGTGATAGAATCTCTTAGCAACTCAGCCAACCACTTGCATGCTTCTCCCATTAGAGAAAATGGGAACAACCTCAATCAGACTGATTCTTGAGATTTGTTCTTAAATGAGAATGGTCCACACACATCAATAAAGCTCATTATATGTTCATGAGGATCCTCATGAGCTTGCCCACCAAACAAACCCTTCATTTATAGGAGCTGCAACATGTTGCTTGTAATGTGGAACAAAGCGTTCCCTTCAACTAGAGGCAAATAAATGGAACAAACTCCACCCATTTAGTTAGGGTCGATGATAATGGGTTCATTGACATCGTTGACATTCCCAATGTCATCTTAGTGGCCCACCTAGCTACCATTGCTACCATTTATGCTCATTTCCCTGTTTTAACAAGCAACACAAAAACCAAAACTAAATGTAAGTAGATTCAACTATAACTAAAAAGAACACAATTCAACTTCACCAAAAGAATTTCAAACAACACAACTCCCCAGCAGCGGCGCCATTTTGATTTAACGTTTCAAGCACACCTCATCCAATTCTAGGTGTCAACGATCGTAAATCAGTATAAAACCTAACTAAATGAGTTGGAGTCAAATCTCATAGGGAGCGGTACCTTTTCAGATTCGATTGGGAAGTATAAATGTGATCAAATTAGCTAGGAATAAAAATAAGCGAATAAAGACATCATTCAAATTAAGGGGTGACACGAATGTCAAATGGGGGGTTTTGGTTTTTGATTATAAACTACAAACAGTCACAAATAATAAGAATTAACAATAATGAGACAAGTTCTTGGGATGTGATCGATTATAGGCATATATAGACATATGGGTAATTGAAACTATTAGTAAATAGCTAGATATCAGTGAGTAGGCTAGGCTATAAATGATGTAGTTTTTTCTCGAACAATTACCCCGAATCAGGTTATTCCTTTTGAACATCGACAAGCAATACAATTTAGAGCAACCCACACCTAAATCCATTCACTCTCTCGAGCTGAATGTGTGGGATTGGGTTTACGATTCACTCTCTCGAGGTAAAACCAAGTCAACCCAATACCCACAAACCATCAATCAATAATTTTAGTTCTAAAACCTCTCTCTCAAGCAAGCAAATAACACAAACATAGAACTACATTTTCAACTACAATTCTTAAATTAAACCACAATTAATGATTAAACTCACTTTTAAACAACATTTAAACTAACAATTAACAATACCCATAGACTAAATCAGCCCATAATCACATGATCACACCCCAACACCGACAATATTAACACTCGTAGTAATAGCACCCATGACGTTCTTGGCGAAAATGTCCAACTGGGTCATCATCTTTGCCATGTTTTGGTCTCTCTCTTGATCTTTTTCAATCTGTTCCTTTGTCAATTTGTAAGTAAAAGGAAAGACCTGATCTTCATGGGTGTACCATGCCCAGTTAATCTTGGTCATGCCATCAAGGAGCTGGGCTGCTATCACATAAGGTTGTTGCATTAAACTTCACAGAGAAAGTATATGAACCACTCCCTTGTTCACCAAATCGAGGCTTCTATAGAAGTATTGTAGTACTACATTATCGGGAAATCCATGAGTTGGGCATTGCCGCATCATCTTCTTAAACCGTAGCCAAGTCTCATGGATTGGCTCACCCTCCAAACGCTTGAAGCTTTGAATGTTGTCCTGAAGAGTCATCATCTTCGAAGGAGGTAAAAATCGCACTTGGAATGCAGTAATCAGCTCTTCCCACGAAGTTATAGAATCTCTTGGCAACTAAGCCAACCAGTTGCATGCTTCTCCCATTTGAGAAAATGGGAACAACCACAGCCAGACCGATTCTTGAGATATGTTCTTAAATGAGAATGGTCCACAAACATTGACAAAGTTCCATATATGTTCATGAGGATCCTCATGAGCCAACCCACCAAACAAACCCTTCAGCTGTAGAAGCTGCAATATGGTGCTTGTAATGTGGAGCATATCGTTCCCTTCAACTAGAGGCAAACGAATGACACCAACTCCACCCATTTGGTTAGGGTTATTGACATTGGGTTCATTGACAATGTTGAGATTCTCGATGTCATCTTGGTGGCCCACCTGGCTACTATTTACGCTCATTTCCTCTATTTTAACAAGCAACACAAAAACCAAAACTAAAGGTAAGTAGATTCAACTATAACTAAAAAGAACACAATTCAACTTCACCAAAAGAATTTCAAACAACATCACTCCCCGACAGTGGCGCCATTTTGATTTAACGTTTCAAGCACACCTCATCCAATTCTAGGTGTCAACGATCGTAAATCAGTATAAAACCTAACTAAATGAGTTGGAGTCAAATCTCACAGGGAGCGGTACCTTTTCAGATTCGATTGGGAAGTATAAATGTGATCAAATCAGCTAGGAATAAAAATAAGCGAATAAAGACATCATTCAAATTAAGGGGTGACACGAATGTCAAATGGGGGGTTTTGGTTTTTGATTATAAACTACAAACAGTCACAAATAATAAGAATTAACAATAATGAGACAAGTTCTTGGGAGGTGATCGATTATAGGCATATTTAGACATATGGGTAATTGAAACTATTAGTAAATAGCTAGATATCAGTGAATAGGCTAGGCTATAAATGATGTAATTTTTTCTCGAACAATTACCCCGAATCAGGTTATTCCTTTCGAACATTGACAAGCAATACAATTTAGAGCAACCCACACCTAAATCCATTCACTCTTTCGAGCTGAATGTGTGGGATTGGGTTTACGATTCACTCTCTCGAGCTAAACCCAGGTCAACCCAATACCCACGAACCATCGATCAATAATTTTAGTTCTAAAACTTGTCTCTCGAGAAAGCCAAGAAGACAAATATAGAACTGCATTTGCAACTACAATTCTTAAATTAAACCATAATTAATTATTAAACTCACTTTTAAACAACATTTAAACTAACAATTAACAATACCCATAAACTAAATCTGCCCATAATCACATGATCACACCCCCAAGAATTGGGATTTTAGCTAGACATTATAAAAAGGTAAAAACTGTTACCAAATTGATTATCCATCAACTGGGTAAGAGTGATTTCGTCTTTACAATGCTCCAATTTGATGAATCTCAAAGACCCACTTCCAATTTCTCTAAAGTGAATTTCTTCAATCCTTCAAAGCTAAAGAAAACTCTAGAGAGAATATGTCTCCAGACACTCAAAACTCAATAATGATTTGGATAAAGAGTCAAAAAGATAGTAAACTAAATGTTCAAAAACGTATTTATATTCACCAAAAATAAGCTACGAAAACCCATTTGACGAAGTAAGTCGCACTCGCCGATCCACTCAGCAAGCTTCCCTTTGGTCTCTTCCATCACCCTTTAGCCTTGGCATTCAGTATCCTCAAGGTTTGTAACTTTGGGCGATCTACCTTGGCTTCGCGGAATCATTTGGCGATTCGCCGACTGCTCCTTTTCTTCGCCGACTTGGTTCTTTCCTTCAGAGCTTCGCTCATTGGAGTTTTAAGCGGTGAGCTGAGCCACTTGGCGCGATTTTGGTGATCCTCAGGCTCGCCCTTCTATTTTTCTTTAACTTGTTTTGTTCCTTTTTGTCTGTTTGGGTCCTTACTTTGTTCCTCAATCCATATACCTGAAAATCAAGGATTTAACATCAGTTATTGACACAAATTAAGTATTTGAAGACACTAAATCTATAAAAACAAAGCCCTAAATGAGTCCAAATATTTGACTCATTAGTAATTTAATTAGAACTTACCCTAATCAATCATTCACCAAAATCAAGAGAAACTTAGAGCAAAAGACTGAGAAAGTCGAACAACCCTTCAGGAAAATGCAACAAGGTTTTCATCAGTTCCAGTCCCGAAATCGAAATATTTCTCTGTGAATTTCATCACCAGGTATATGGGATTTGACTAGTGGGTTCCTTTCACCCATTAGATCCCTAGAATTCAGTCAGATTCATGATTCCCTCCATATTATCTAGACCTAGGGTTTCTAGAATTTCAGCAAATTACTATGATGTATTTATTGTAACTTTCTTAATCACATTATCATGTCTTAGTATTGTTTTTCCGTAAAGTCTTGCATAAATTCAGAACCCTAGTCATGTAGTTCTTTTAATTCATGAAATACATTAGCTAGGACAAAAAAACAGATATACATGCTTCAGTTTTCGAATGTTTCATTCCCAGAAATAAATGTTGCATTTTTAGATTTTCATGTCAGATTATTGAGATATCCAGTTTACTTTAGTTATGTTATAAATTTCACTTATTTAGTTGGGAGTAGTCTTTATACCAAGTTGGACTAGGGTCATTCACCCACAAATCCCAGAACTACGTTCCCCATAGGTTATAAGTCCCCTTTGTGGGCATTAGTTTAGTGATCACACCATTCATGCCTTTATACCTCTGGCAGGGTATATTGGTTCTTCTCAATGAGGTGTATACATCGGACTCCACATTTAGCTCACGTGGTTTTATGTCTGTTATTAGTATCTCCCACAATCAGATTCTAGTGTATTGACCATGTTATCAGTTACAGTTCAGTATTCAGATTTAGCATGTTATAAACTTGGTCATTGCATTCAGTTAGTTCATGTTCAGTATTTTCAGTATAGTATCATGTTTATCTTATATAATTGCTTTATCGCTTGTTCAGTTATGTATATTGTTCAGTAATATTCTATCGTGCATGTTTAGGATCTTTCAGGTACTGATGCATACTCTGCGCTACATCTTCTCGTGATGTAGGTTCAGGCCCTCAGAATTCATATAACTCATAGATCATTTCTCGATCTCCAGTTCAGCAACATCAGTAGTGAGTCCTCATTCTTTGAGGACAATTGACATGATTATCTGTCTACTTTCAGTCTTTAGTTTTAGTTTTTGCTAGATTTAGCTTGGGCATGTCCTAGCATCTCTAGTCAGTAGAGGATTTTATTCAGACATATTACTAAATTCAGTCTTAGTTTTGAGTTTGATCCTCAGTTGTTATTAAACTCACAGTCTTTTATATATTCAGATTTGTATTGGGTAATCCCCATTTTTAGTTACCACTATTTGAGCTTTCACATAGTATGTTGATTTAGTAATCTTCTAGTATGCTTATGATTTACTAGCTCAGGGTTAACTTGGGGTTACTCATGACTCTAGGTCCCGAGTCCGCGTCTTGGGGGTAGCTTCGGGGCATGACAAACTTGGTATCAGAGCATTAGGTTCAAGATTCCTAGGATGTCTGAAATTCGCACTAAGTAGAGTCCTTTTCATGGGTGTTCAATACACCACATCTAATGAGAGGGACGCTATGAAGTGTTTTAAGAAAAACATCACTTTCTTGTTATTCTTATCGTGTGTTGGTATGATCTCTCTTTCTAAAGCATCGTTATGCATTTTTAGATCATGCCTCCTCGTAAAGCTTACGCAAGGAATGCTAATGCACGCAATGCTAACGTAGCTCCCCCAGTCCCATATCAGGAAGTTTCGAATGATGAGTTTTGGAACACCATTCAACTTTTGGCTCGGAGTGTGACCAACCAAAACAACCAGCAGGTTCCAGTTCCTACAAATGCTAGTGGTGGATCAGTGGCAGCCAGGGTTCATGATTTTGTTAGTATGAATCCACCTGAGTTTTTAGGGTTGCATATTGGTGAGGATCCCCAAAACATCGTAGATGAGGTCAAGGAGATCTTTGGAGTAATGCAAGTGACTGGAAATGATAGGATAGAGTTGGCATCCTACCAGCTCAAGGATATAGCTCACATCTGGTTTACTCAATGGAAGGAAAATAGGGGTACAAATGCCGCTCCTGTGACTTGGGACTATTTTTCTGGAACTTTTCTGGACAGGTTATTTTCGAGAGAGTTGAGAGTGGTAGAAGCTCAAGAGTTCATGAATTTGAGGCAAGGTTCGATGACCATCCAAGAGTACGGACTTAAGTTCACCCAGCTCTCTGGGTATGCTTCTCACATGGTTGCCGATTCCAAGGCTCATATGAGTAAGTTTATATTTAAGGTATTTGACTTGGTGAGAACAAAGTGTAGAAATACTATGTTGCTGGAAGATATGAACATCTCTAGGATCATAACCCATGCTCAGCAGGTTGAGGGAGACAAGCTTAAGGAACAGTGTAAGGAGAACAAAAAGGCTAGGACAGGCAACTATGAGTATTCTCAACAGAAATTGGGTGGTGGAAATTGCTTGCAGTTTCAGCAGAAATCTTCGACTCCAGCACCTTTATCAGCTAGTGCTCCTTCCTCCAGGTTTCGACAGGATCAGAAAGGTATGGCATCAGGCTCTAGGTCTTAGGGGAATGTTTTAGGCACCAGAACCTACCCAACTTGTCCAAAGTATGGTAAGAGCCATCAGGGCGAGCGTCTTACAAGAAAGAAAGGATATTTTGGGTGTGGTCAGTGTGATCACATGTTGAGAGTTTGTCCTTCTTCTAAACAAGGTCAAAGAGGCAATAATGGTAGTGCTTAGTCTACCACTTCAGCAGCACCAATAGGTCTCCCGACTCAGCTGGGTAACTCATTTAGTACAGGTGGCGGACAATGCCAAAACAAGTTGTATGCTCTTCAAGCTCACTAGGATCAGGAAGATTCTCTTTATGCGGTCGTTGGTACATGAGGAGTCTTTAACTTAGATGTTTATGCCTTGTTAGATCCAAGGGCTACTCTTTCCTTTGTAACTCCTTATATAACAGTTAATTTCTGTGTCAGTCCCGAAACTCTCGCAGAACCCTTCTCAGTCTCTACCTAAGTCCGTGACCCAGTTATAGCTAGATGGGTGTATAGAAATTGCCCTGCCACAGTCTCTCAGAATGTCACCTCAGCAGATCTTATAGAGTTAGAAATGGTAAACTTTTATGTCATTCTAGGCATGGATTGGTTACATTCTTGTTATGCCTAAGTCAATTNGAAGATTCTCTTTATGCGGTCGTTGGTACATGAGGTGTCTTTAACTTAGATGTTTATGCCTTGTTAGATCCAAGGGCTACTCTGTCCTTTGTAACTCCTTATATAACAGTTAATTTATGTGTCAGTCCCGAAACTCTCGCAGAACCCTTCTCAGTCTCTACCTAAGTCCGTGACCCAGTTATAGCTAGATGGGTGTATAGAAATTGCCCTGCCACAGTCTCTCAGAATGTCACCTCAGCAGATCTTATAGAGTTAGAAATGGTAAACTTTTATGTCATTCTAGGCATGGATTGGTTACATTCTTGTTATGCCTAAGTCAATTGTAGAATTAGGATCATTCGTTTTCAGTTTCCAAATGAACTAATCTTAGAATGAAAGGTTATATTTATCATTTAGTTTGGGTTAAGGATTCAAGCTCTTAAACCCCAACTCTTGAGTCAGTTCCAGTAGTTAATGAGTTCCTAGAAGTGTTTCCAGAAGATCTTCTCGGAGTTCCTCCCAAAAAGGAAATTGACTTTGGAATTGATCTCCTTCCAGATACCCAACCCATTTCTATTCCCTCTTACAACATCCAGCTGAGCTTAAGGAATTGAAAAAATAGTTGGAAGACCTTCTAGTTAAGGGCTTCATCAGACCCAGTATTTCTCAATGGGGTGCACCAGTGTTGTTCGTGAAAAAGAAAGATGGTTCTCTCAGAATGTACATTGACTATCGGCAGTTGAACAAAGTCACAATCAAGAATAAGTACCATATCCCCAGGATTGATGACTTATTTGACCAACTCCAGGGTGCTAGTCATTTCTCGAAGATAGACCTCAGATTCCGTTATCATCAGCCCAGAGTCAGAGATAGTGACATTCCAAAAATAGCCTTCAGAACTCGATATGGTCATTCTGAATTTGTAGTTATGTCATTTGGACTAACCAATGCTCCTGCAGCTTTCAGGGATTTGATTAACGGGGGGTTCAAGCAGTATTTGGACTTGTTCGTTATCGTCTTTATTGATGATATCCTCATTTACTCTAGGAATGAGGAAGAACATGCGACTCACTGTAGGGTTGTCCTACAAACTCTCTAAGATCGCCATTTATTCGCTAAGTTTAGCAAATATGAGTTTTGGTTGCAATCAGTTGCTTTTCTTTGGCATATATTATCTAGTGAAGGGATCCGAGTGGATTCTCAGAAAATAGAGGCAGTGAAACAATGACCTAGACCTATCTCTCCTACAGATATCAGAAGTTTCTTGGGTTGGTTGGTTATTACATAATGTTTGTGGAAGGATTTTTATCCATAGCTTCTCCATTGACTAAGTTAACTCAGAAAAAGGTTAAATTTCAGTGATAAAATGAGTGTGAGAAGAGCTTCGTAGAACTGAAAACTAGGTTGACTACAACTGTTGTTTTGACTCTACCAGAAGGTTCAAACTGTTATGTTATTTATTGTGATGCATCTAGGGTCGGCCTAGGTTGTCATGACCCGAGAGCACCCCCTAGTCGTAACATGGCGTACTCAACCCCGAAGAGGTCTAATACAAGCTTTTTAGCTCATTTATTGCATAGACAATAGAAAATAGTGCGGAATCAAAAATTTTATTCAAAACCAAACTATTAAATACTCTTTCATAAACCAGCGAAAATACTAATTCTCACATGGCCATCTTAAGACAAACTTAAACAAGATAGGGTCACGGCCCTTTACAATCGAAAATACTAGAATGTCTATTACAAAGTCTTAAACATAAAGGAACTAGAACAATAAGAGTTTTTGTCCTCAAACTTTGAGGACATACCAAGTCTTAGAGGAAAACTCTATCCAAGCACTTCAACTTCTAGCTAGAAACGATCACTTGTCAGAACCTACACTTGAAGTAAAAATAAGAGAATATAGGTTAGCACACAAAAATGTAGTAAGTATGATGACCATGCAAAAACATTCTTTAAAAGAAGGACATTTTGTTGAAAGTCGTGCTAGTATGCCAATTTTGATAAAATGTCATGAGTACATTTATAAGAGGCATACAAGTCACAACTAACATAAAAGACATTATCCACATTATAGACACGTTCAACACATAAACCCATTACCTTTACTTTTTCACCTTCAACCCAAGCAACCCTCAAGTAACACTTTGTGCAGTGTATGGATAGCGTCCCATACCACTATCCACACCTAAGCATCACCCTAAGGTCACCAAAAGTGAACTCAACATTAATCATGCTTCATATTACAAGTAACCATGCTCCATTAACACCTACATACAACACATAATAACATGAGTCAAGTAAGTCATTTCATCTTGTTAGGACCTATATCTAAAGTTACCCTAAGATACACCTAAGTAAGACATGAAGTGGCAGCCCATACTACCTCTTCATAGACACCTAGTTGTTGCTCAAGGCTACAATAAATAAGAACCTTTACAATTCAACACAACATGCTAAGTAACTCATTTCAACAATATAAGCTACTCATTCATAATTTCATTTTGACAATAAGTCAACAATCTTCAATAGATTCATTTAGGACACCTTCATGCATTTAGAGGACTTTCACACATTTAGTCATTAGGACTTAGAAAACTCACTATAGCACCTTCAAAGCCTACTCGTACAATGTATAGATAGCATCCCATATACTACCTACACTTTGTAGTACCTATCAAGTAACTAGAGTGCACATCTCACATAATGGGAATGAGCATTTAACCGACATAGACCATGCAGGCTAGACATTGAATCCGGTGTCATATAGCCACACATCATAAAGAGGTGTTCACTTGCCTAAGGTAGAGTGATAACATTAGCTCAGATGAATCCTTAGCTTGGATGAAATCTGCTGGCTAATATCCTATGTGGACTCATAGTTATGGGATAGGAAGATGTTCATTGGAACTCTAGTCTAACATTAAAAGAGTTTCCATCTAACCATATGCACTCAGTGCTTAGCCTACATTCCCACAAATTATTTCATTCACATTACATGAGTGTATTAGGGAGGAATATCATAGGCCTATCGGCCCATGATACATTATTACCAAGGAAGGAATGTTATAAGCTTATCGATCCATGGTACATTCAAGGATAGCTCTAGGGTCGATATTAAAGGAATGCTATAAGCGTATCAATCCATGGTACACTCAAGGATAGCTCTAGGGTCCATATGAAATAAATGCTATAAGCTTATCGATTCATGGTCCCTCATTACATTCTTATACTCATGAAAGGAATACCACTAACCTATCTATTCATGGTACATTGACTCATTAAGAAAGGAATGCCACTAGCCTATCAATTCTAGAGTCTTCATTACATTAGATCATTTATGAAAAGAATGCATAAAGCCTAACAATTCATATCGATCAAGTCAAGACACATTCATCACTCATTTATGAAATGAATTCCATAGTCTATCGATTCATATTTGTCAAGTCAAGACGCATTCATCACACATATATGAAAGGAATGCCATAGCCTATCGAATCATATTCATCAATATAACTCTTGAGTGTCAAATTGAGAAATAGCCTTTCAATACTAACCCAAATACATTGAATACAAGTTCATCATTCTATCATTGAATCACATGTAAGTCATTCACATTATACAATCATATACACAACATCATGACAGTACTTCAATTCCTCATATAATGCCTTCAAGGCCATGATCACAATGTACATATAAGTAAACACCTCCACCTTTCACGTGGATCAATATACAATGTAATGTAAACACCTCCACCTTTCAAGTGGATGAACAATTCAAGAGTAATTCTACTACATGATAATTAGGTCACAAATTACCATTCTCCAAAGCAATAATCACCATTACTCAATTCTCTAACACTTCATCATAGATAGGCATCGATAATAATAGAAATCAATAATACAACTCAATCTAAGAATAATTCCTTCAACACTCATTCATAATCATAAAACCCACTTCATAAGCCAAATTTAGGAATTTAGAGAAATCGTGGGTTCATAGAGTTTTTCATCTTAAAACATCAATTAAAGATCAATATAATCATAACTTTTCATTTGAAATCATTTTATTCAAGAACCCATGAGTTTTAATGAAATTTAGGCTTTTTCATAAAGTTTGAAAACTTGAAAACTTCTTTGAAATTGACTCTAGGGTGAAAGCTAACCCTAGATAAAGGACTCCCATACCTTATACTTTAAGGATCCCTTGAAATTGAAGAATAAGCACCTTGAAATCCCAAATCCTAGTTTGAACTTGACCTTGACTTCCAATGGAGTTTCTAGAGAGAACTTTTTAGGAGAGAAGGGTTTTGATTTAGGGAAATATGAAGAATGAATTCTAAATTAGGATATTAATGTTTTAAAACATTTAAAATACCTAAAAACACTTAGAATAACCGTCCATGAAATTTAAATGACTTGGGGTGAATTTACCAATTCACCCCTCACTTAGCCGAACCCACAAACCAGATTGCAAGTCCAATGCATGAGTCACCATCCATGGACCATGGATAGATTGACGGGACCGTACTGTCCCTTCATAGTTTGGATCAGAGACCCTCATTTGAGGGTCTTGACCCATAGAGCCCATCCACGGGGCGTGGATGGACCTACGGGGCGTGCAACCTTATGGTTTCCTTGGGGTCTTAGAGTCTAGACTTAGGATCCTCCTCAAGGACCCTTAGGGTGGTCCTTGGGGAGTCGTACCTTGACGTCTAACCCCTAAAGACATCAACCATGGCTCGGGACAACATAAAACACCATCAAAACTCAAGACGAACACAAACGAACACACGTTAGGCTCTAGTTTCACTAGTTCATTTTTAGGGTCGTTACATTATCCCCCACTCAGGAACATTCATCCTCGAATGACACTTTAAAACATTAAGGGGTAACAACTCAAGACTAGCAGCCCACAATCATGCATACAACATCAATACAAATGCATAAACATTGGGAGAAACATCAACTCCACATCAATAAGCCCAAAACACAACAAGAAGGTAGGAACTACATCTACAACTCATCTTGCACCAAAACTTCACATTTCTAATTTCATTAGAGGAACTTCCTTC
This sequence comes from Solanum stenotomum, assembly GCF_019186545.1. Classification (NCBI taxonomy): domain Eukaryota; kingdom Viridiplantae; phylum Streptophyta; class Magnoliopsida; order Solanales; family Solanaceae; genus Solanum; species Solanum stenotomum. The sequence continues at coordinate 31,090,205 of NC_064287.1, forward strand.
TCCAAGTCACATCATGCTCATTACAACATGTATAAGCACACTATGCAATTATCTCATAAAAGCACATTATGCAAGTCTTTCCATAACACATTTAGGTATGCTCAACAAGTCAACTCATAAAATATTTAGGCAACTCATCATAGATGCATATCAACATGAGGAACACAATTTGAAAACTCATTTTTCTCAACTATACAAGAATTCAATTAGAACATGCACAACATAAAGAGACTATGGAAACTCATATTCACACAAGACTCCGAAACATGCAACAAGTTACCAGGAACTCTAGGTCTCAAGCTTGAATAAGAATAGAAGGAAAGAGATAAGGATATCAATACTCTCAACAATCTTACTATTCAACATACCATCCCCCACTTAGGAGAAAACCCAACTAAGGTTATCATGAAACAACATAGGAACCTCATCACAACAAAAGGAACTATGACTTACCGGTACCTTCATCCGGATTAGCTCATTTGTCTTTGTTAGCTTGAAGCACATAGAAACGATTCTTCTTTGGACCATTTGGATCCGGGCCATCATAAGGAGCTTGTTTGGCCTCCCCTCCTCTAGTCATAAGAGTAGGACAATTTCTCACTTGATGATCACTTTTGCCACACCCATAGCACCCACTAGTACCGGCTAGGCAGTTCCCATGATGCCTCTTTCCACAAGTTGCACAAAGAGGTTTAGAAAATTGAGATACACCACATTTTTCCTCATTAGCCTTTGGAGTACTTGAAGAATCTTGGTTAGGAGCTCTTTTCTTGAACCTACGTTGGCCTTTCTCATCGGATCTAACTCTTTTCAAATCTCTATTTACCCTCTTAAGTTTGGACTCCTCAATGGATTGAGAATACACAACAAGTCTCGAGATATCCATATCACCATGGAGCATCGTTGTATGGCACTCTTCCTTAACTAGGTCGGATACACCGGTAACAAACCTACTCATCTCATCTCTAGGGTTAGACACTAAGGATGGAGCATACTTAGACAATATGGTAAACTTCAAGGAATACTCCTCCACACTCATGTTACCTTCCCTAATGTTTATAAACTCCTCAACCTTACACTCCCTCTTCTCACGGGGAAAGTACTTACCAAGGAAAGCTTCTGTAAACTCCTCTCATTCTATAGGACCCGCTTCAATCGGCCTATTGGCTTTCCATTGAGTGAACCATACTTGGGCCACTTCTTTCGATTGGTAGGAAGCCAACTCCATCTTCTCTCTAGAAGTTACTCCCATAGCATCTACAATCTTATAAATTTAATCCAAGAATTCTTGGGGATCTTCTCCCATTCTAGAGCCAAGAAAGATTGGAGGATTCATTCTCACAAAGTGTCTCAATCTTGAGGCTACGGTGCTTTCATAAGCATTCACCCTAGGCCTCACATCTCTATTTGCTTGAGTTGTCATGGCTCGGGCTAGGGTTAGAAAAGCTGCCCTAATCTCCTCATTGGTCATGTCCAGTGGAACCACCAGACTTCATTCTCTTAGTTGCCTAAAGGAACTCGGTCACCTTGAAGACCTTGATCACCTTGGGAGGAACTCCCTCATTAATAATCTCTTCTTCCATTCTCCTCGGGTTAACCCTTGTATTCATATCCTATAAACACAAGAGAAAGGATTAGGAGAAGGACACTTATAGAACTTCACTCTAAGACATGACTTCAAGAATATGAAAGAAGTGTAAGTTCTAACGTCCTATAGCCTCTTTCTCATAGATGTGTCGTGACTCACACTGATGAACAAGACTCTACTAGACGTGGCTTGTGAGACTTCGATCCTAAAAACCATTTCCAAAATCTTACACTCTGATACCAAGTTTGTCACAACCCGAGAGCACCCCCTAGTCATAACACGGCGTACTCGACCCAAAAGGGGTCTAATACAAGCCTCTTAGCTCATTTATTGCATAGACAATAGAAAATAGTATGGAATTAAAATCTTTATTTAAAACCAAAATATTAAAAACTCTTTCATAGAGCAGCGAAAATATTAAGTTTCACATGGCCATCTTAAGACAAACTTTAACAAGATAGGGTCACGGCCCTTTATAATATAAAATACTAGAAAGTCTATTACAAAGTCTTAAACATAAAGGAACTAGAACAATAAGAGTCTTTGTCCTCGATCTATGAGGACATACCAAGTCTTGGAGGAAAACTCTATCCAAGCACTTCAACTTCTAGCTAGAAACGATCACTTGCTGGAACCTACACTTGTAGTAAAAATAAGAGAATATGGGTTAGCACACAAAAATGTACTAAGTATGATGACCATGCAAAAACATGCTTTAAAAAAAGGACATTTTGTTGAAAGTCATGCTAGTATGCCATTTTTGATAAAACCTCATGAGTACAATTATTAGAGGCATAATACAAGTCACAACCAACATACAAGACAGAATCCACATTATAGACATGTTCAACATATAAACCCATTACCTTTACCTTTTCACCTTCACCCTAAGAGACCCTCAAGTAACACTTCGTGAAATGTGTGGATAGCGTCCCATACCACTATCCACACCTAACATCACCCTAAGGTCAGCAAAAGTGAACTCAACATTAATCATGCTTCATATTAAAATTAATCATGCTCCACTAATACCAACATACAACACATAAGAACATGATTCAAGTAAGTTATTTCCTCATCTTAGGACCTATATCTAAAGTTACCCTAAGATACACCTAAGTAAGACATGAAGTGGCAGCCCATACTACCTCTTCATACACACCTAGGTGCTCCTCAAGGCTACAGTAAATAAGAACCTTTACAATTCAACACAACATGCTAAGTAACTCATTTCAATAATATAAGCTACTCATTCATCATTTCATTTAGACAATAAGTCAACAATCTTCATTAGATTCATTTAGGACACCTTAATGCATTTAGAGGACTTTCACACATTTAGTCATTAGGACTTAGAGAACTCACTATAGCACCTTCAAAGCCTACTCATGCAATGTATAGATAGCATCTCATACTACTACCTACTCTTTGTAGTACCTATCAAGTAACTAGAGTGTGCCTTTCACGTGATGAGAATAAGCATTTAACCGACAGAGACCATGCAAGCTAGACATGGAATCCGGTGTCATATAGCCCCACACCATAAAGAGGTGTTCCACTTGCCTAAGGTAAGGCAGAACGATAACGTTAGCTCGGATGAATCCTCAGCTTGGATGAAATACGTTGGCTAATATCAAATATGGGCACATATTTATGGGATAGGAAGATGTTCATTGGAACTCTAGCCAAACATTGGGAGAGTTTCCATCTAATCATATCCACTCGGTGCTTAGCTTACATTGCATAAATTATTTCATTCACATTACATTAGTGTATTAGGAAGGAATTCCATAGGCTTATCGACCCATGATACATCATTACCAAGGAAGGAATGCTATAAGCCTATCAATCCATGGTACATTCAAGGATAGCTCTAGGGTCCATATGTAGGGAATGATATAAGCCTATCGATTCATGGTCCCTCATTACATTCCTATACTCATGAAAGTAATGCCACTAGCCTATCGATTCATGGTACATTGACTTATTAAGAAAGGAATGCCACTAGCCTATCGATTGTAGAGTCTTCATTACATTAGATCATTTATGAAAAGAATTCACAAAATCAATCAATTCATAGACATCAAGTCAAGACACGTTCATCACTCATATATGAAAGGAATGTCATAGCCTATCGTTTCATATTCATCAAGTCAAGACACATTCATCACTCATATATGAAAGGAATGACATATCCTATCTATTCATATTTAACAAGTCAAGACACATAAATTACTCATATATGAAAGGAATGACATAGCCTATCGATTCATATTTATCAATTCACTCATGAGTGTCAAATTGAGAAATAGTCTTTCAATACTAACACAAATATATATATTGAATACAAGTTCATCATTCTATCATTGAATCACATGTAAGTCCTTCACATTATACAATGATATACACAACATCATGGCAATACTTGAATTCCTCATATAATGCTATCAAGGCCATGATCACAATGTACATGTAAGTAAGCACCTCCATCTTTCAAGTGGATCATTATACAATGTAATGTAAACACCTCCACCTTTCAAGTGGATCAACAATTCAAGAGTAATTCCACTACATGAGAATTAGGTCACAACTTACCATTCTTCAAAGCCATGATCACCATTACTCAATTCTCCAACAATTCACCATAGATAGGCATATATAATAATAGAAATCAATAATACAACTCAATCTAAGCTTAATTCCATCAACATTCATTCATAATCATAAAACCCACTTCATAAGCCAAATTTAGGAATTTAGAGAAATCATGGGTCATAGAGTTTTTCATCTTAAAACATCAATTAAAAATCAATAGAATCATAACTTATCATTTGATTCAGGAACCCATGAGTTTGAGTGAAATTTAAGCTTTTTCATAAACTTTGAAAACTTGAAAACTTCTTTGAAATTGACTCTAGGTTGAAAGCTAACCCTAGATAAAGGGCTCCCATACCTTATACTTGAAGAATACCTTGAAATTGAAGAAAAAACACCTTGAAATCCCCAGCCCTAGCTTGAACTTGACCTTGACCTCCAATGGAGTTTCTAAAGAGAACTTTTTAGGAGAGAAGGATTTTGATTTGGGGAAATATGTAGAATGAATTATAAATTAGGATATTAATGTTTTAAAACACTTAAAATACCTAACAACACTTTAAATAACCATCCAAGCAATTTCAAAGACTTGGGGTGAATTTACCAATTCACCCCTCACTTAGCCGAACCCACAAACCAGATTACAGGTCCAATCCATGAGTCACCATCCACGGACCGTGGATGAATTGACAGGATCGTACTGTCCCTTTGTGGTTTGGATCATAAACCCTCATTTGGGGGTCTTGACCCACGGAGGCCATCCATGGGATGTGGATGGACCTACGGGGAGTGAACCCCATCCGTAGGTCACCCCGTTTAAGGGAACCTCATGGTTTCCTTGGGTTCTTGGGGTCTAGACTTTGGGTCCTCCTCAAGGACCCTTACGGTGGTCCTTGGGGAGTCGTACTTTGACTTCTAACCCCTAAACACCTCAACCATGGCTCGAAACAATATAAAACACCATCAAAACTCAAGACGAACACAAACGAACACACGTTAGACTCAAGTTTAACTATTTCATTTTTAGGGGCGTTACATTTATGTGTTGATGTAGCGAGGTAAGGTTATATCTTATGCTTCTAGACAGCTTAAGTTGCATTAGAAGAACTATCCAACTCATGACCACAAAACTGCAACAGTGGTGTTTGGACTTAAGATTTAGAGACATTACTTGTATGGTGTTCATGTGGATGTGTTCACAGACCATAAGATCATTCAGTATATGTTCACCCAGAAAAAGTTGAATCTTCACCAGAGGAGATGGCTTGAGTTCCTTAGGGACTATGATATGAATATATTTTACCATCCTAGTAAGGCCAATTTAGTAGTAGATGCTCTTAGTAGACTATCTATGGGTAGTGTAGCATATGTTGAGGAAGAAAGGAAGGAATTAGCAAAGGTTGTTCACCGGTTTGTTCGCTTAGGAGTTTGCCTCATGAGCATATCAGATGATGGTGTAACAGTTCAGAATCGGTCAGAATCTTCATTGGTAGGAGAGGTTAAGAAAAAGCAAGACAGTGATCCGATACTACTTCAACTGAAGGGTGTAGTTCATCAGCAAAGAGTTGAGGTTTTCTCCTAAGGGAGAGATAGTGTGCTTCGCTATCACGATTATGTGTTCCTAAGGTGGGTGAGTTGAGACAACAGATTCTTGCAGCAGCCCATAACTCTAGGTATTCTATTCATCCAGGTGCCACTAAGATGTACCGTGATCTATAGGATGTATTTTAGTGGAATGATATCAAAAGGGATATAGCAGATTTTCTGGCTAAGTGCCCTAATTGCCAGCAAGTGAAGGTAGAACATCAAAAACCAGGAGGTATGACTCAAGAGATCAACATTCCTACTTGGAACTGGGAAGTGATAAACATGGACTTCATTATAGGTTTACCTCATACTCGCAGACAACATGACTTCATTTGGGTGATAATTTACATAGTTACTAAGTCTGCACACTTTTTGGCTGTCAAGACTACATATTCAGCAGAGGACTATGACAAGCTTTACATTAATAAGATAGTCAGGTTTCATGGGGTTCCTTTGTCTATCATCTTTGATAGAGGTCCTCAGTTTACCTCTCATTTCTAGAAGTCTTTTCAGATTGGTCTTGGTATTTAGGTTAATCTTAGCACAACATTTCATCCACAGACGGATAGTCAGGCAGAGCGTACCATTCAGACCTTAGAGGACATGTGGAGAGCTTGGGTGATCGACTTCAAGATTAGTTGGGATGATCACCTTCCTCTTATAGAGTTTGTCTACAATAATAGAGACCATTCCAGTATTCAGATGGCCCCTTATGAGGCATTGTATTGGCGCAGATGTAGATATCCAGTGGGGATGGTTTGAAGTAGGTGAAGTAGCCTTGATAAGGATAGATTCGGTTCATGATGTTATGGAAAAAGTTCATCTCATCAGAGATAGACTTAAGATAGCCTAGAGTCGCCAGAAGTCCTATGCAGATGTAAGGAGAAAGGACTTGGAGTTCCAAATTTATCATTGGGTTTTCCTGAAAGTGTCACCTATGAAGAGGGTGATGACATTTAGCAAGAAAGGGAAGCTCAGTCCTAGATATGTAGGCCCTTACAAAATCTTTTAAAGGGTTGGTAAATTGTCTTATAAGTTAGAGTTGCCAGCAGAACTAACAGCAGTACATCCAGTCATTCAGATTTTGTTGTTGAAGAAGTGTGTGGGTGATCCAACATCTATCGTACCTTTAGAAACTGTGGCTGTGAAAGATAGTCTCACTTATGAGGATGTGCCAGTTGAGATTGTTGATCATCAGGTTTGAAGGTTGAGAAACAAAGAAGTCACTTTAGTTAAGGTTTTGTGAAGGAGTCAATCCGTAGAGGAAGCTAATTGGGAAGCAAAAGCAGCCAAGAAGGCCAAGTATCGTCATCTCTTTCCTTCCGATTCCATTCCAGCTTGAGTTAATAGTTCCTCTCCTGCTTTTCAGTCATTCATGCGCAGTTTCAGTCTTAGTGTCATGTTCCTTTAGTTTGTACTTTCACTTTCAGCGTATTTGCGTGTTCTTGGAAGTTAGTTCAGTCAGAAATCAGTTTCTAGTACTGGGTGGTAGGGTTTGCAGCTCATTCCCTCCCTATCCAGCTAGTTAGACTTCATTCGAGGACGAACGTTCCTAAGGGGGAGGTATTGTAACACCTAAGAAACCAGACTTAGAAAATGTAGCAGAAAATCACCTGAACCAGTGAACAAGGTAGGGTTCACGGAACATGAGACGGACCACAGTGTATTGACTTGCCCGTCGACTCAACACTAGCCTAGAAGTGGTGAACCACGGGACTCTTCACAGGTTGTGGACCACCTCACAGGACGTATTGCACTCGTGGAAGCCAGGCAGAGTCCACCAGGCCTAGACATCAAACCACGGGACCCTTCACAGGCTGTGGTCCTGAGAACGGACCATCGTGGCTCCCGTAGAAGCCCACCCCAGAATCAGCTCAGGAAAACGTTTAAGTGTCAACCCACGGTCCGACCCACGGACCGTAGGTCAGACCATGGGCCGTGGTCCTGGTCCATGGATCAGACCCCTCGACAGCCTCTCTCTGAACCAAGTCCGCGGTTGACAAGACGGACAGTAGGTTAGTCCACAACTGTTAGTTAGTCTGTGGTCAACTGCGTTAGATTTTTAAGTAGGGTCATTTTGATCTTTTCCCATATGTGTTGGAAAACTAAACTACGTTGTTTAACCCCTAAACTACGTCATTTTTGTCAGTTTAAGCCTAGTAACTTAATCAGAACTTACCCTAATCAATCATTCACCAAAATCAAGCGAAACATAGAACAAAAGAGAGAAATTTGAGTAGCCCTTCAGGAAAATACAACAAGGTTTTCATCAGTTCCAGCCCCGAAATCGAAAGATTTCTTCGTGAATTTCATCACCAGGTATGTGGGATTTCACTAGTGGGTTCCTTTCACCCATTAGGTCCCTAGAATTTAGTCAGATTCTTGATTCCCTCCATATTATCTAGACCTAGGGTTTCTAGAATTTCAACAAATTACTATGATGTATTTATTGTAACGTTCTTAATTAGATTATCATGTCTTAGTATTGTTTTTGCCTAAATTCTTGCATAAACTCAGAACCCTAGTTATGTAGTTCTTTTAGTTCATGAATTACATTAGCTTGGACAGATAAACAGATAAACATGCCTCAGTTTTTGAATGTTTCATTATCAGAAATAAATGTTGCATTTTCAGATTTGCATGTCAGATTATTGAGTTATACAGTTTACTTCAGTTATGTTATAAATTTCACTTATTCAGTTGGGGTAGGCTTCATATCGAGTTGGACTAGTGTAAGTCACCCTCAAGTCCCAGAACTACATGTCCCGTAGGTTATAAGTCCCCTCTGTGGGCATCAGTTTAGTGATCACACCAGTCATGCCTCTATACCTCTGGCAGGGTATATTGGGTGGGCCTCTCGATAGGGCGTATACATCGGACTCCACATTTAGCTCATGTGGTTTTATGTAGTAGCTCCCACAGTCAGATTCTAGTGTATTGACCAGGTTATCAGTTAAGTTCAATATTCAAATTAAGCATGTTATAAACTTGGTCATAACATTCAGTTAGTTCATGTTCAGTATTTTCAATATAGTATCATGTTCATCTTATATCATTGCTTTATCGCTTGTTCAGTTATGTATATTGTTCAGCTATATTCTATCATGCATTCTCAGTACCTTTAAAGTACTGACACATACTCTGCGCTACATCTTCTGGCGATGTAGGTTCAGGTCTGCAGCATTCAGATCACGCATAGATCAGTTCCCGATCTCCAGTTCAGCAGCATTAGTTGTGAGTCCTCATTTTTCAAGGATGATTGAAATGATTATCTTTCTACTTCTTGTCTTTAGTTTCAGTTTTTGCTAGATTTAGTTGGGGCATATCGCAGCATCTCTAGTCGATAGAGGCTTTGATTAAAACATAGTACTAGATTCAGTTTTAGTTTTAAGTTGGATCCTCTAGTTGTTATTAAACTCATAGTCCTTTACATATTCAAATCGATATTGGGTATTCTCCACATTTAGTTATCACTGTTTAAGCTTTCTCATAGTATATTTTTTCAGTAACCTTTTAGTATGCTTATGATATGCTAGCTCAGGGTTATCTTAGGGTCACTCGTGATCCTAGGTCCCGCGTTTATATTCAGGGGGTAGCCTTAGGGCGTGACACGTCTTGAACTATTATCTTGGTTGTAAACCTTTTGTAAGTAATCCTACATGGCATTAACTATCTTGTATGACCTGGGATTAAGAACAATAAGAGGGTCAATTGACCCAAGAATCCATTTCATCACCCGAGCATCTTTAATCTTCCATTCACCTAGCTTTGTTGTATCAGTAGGAGCAGGATCATTTCCATCTATATGGCCCCATAATTCTTTGCCGATGACAAATAACTGAAACAGAAACTCCCAATTAGAATTTTTTCCAGTAAAACAAACACTAAAGGATTCAAAGTGATGTGAATTCATGCTTTTGAATAGCTATGAAAACTACAAAGAATCAAGAAAGCAACTAGAATGACCAAGAACAAAAGTCCTGGGTGGTAGGACTGATTGTTGACGAACAATCGACAAAAACAAAGATTTTCAAAGAAAATTAGAAGGAACCACAAATGACTCTATGAAACAAGACAACCAAGAGAAGAAGACTTTGATACAATGTCAATTTTCTATTGCATGCCTCTCAAAGTGAGAGAGTCTTTCCATTATATATAGAGAATAAAGATTAGACATCCTTAAAGATTCTTCATTCCTATCCCTAAAGATCAACTATTCTATCTCTACAAATCTGTTATTCAATCCCTTTTAAGTCTTCTTTGTTATCCCTCCAAATCAGCTATTCTATCACAATAATTATTCCTTTGATTCTACAACCAATCTATATAATCATACTAATTTATTTCACTATATAATTACATTAATATATACAATTATTTAGTTATTGATGATTCCACAAATTGGACTCATTTAAGACTTTATTTTGATAAGAATAGTGTCCTCGAATGCTTATTTTGTCTCAATATCTAATGAAAACTCTTAAGTTTCGTATTTGAAGTTTCAGTGAAAGCATGGACACTTAGGAACAAAAAGGCTAAAAAGAACGAAGAAGCTGAAACACGAGCATCGCCAAGCACACTTGGCTATTCGCCGAAGGGATTTACTTCGCCCTTTGTTCTAGTATGCGAAGCCCTAAAGGAGAAGGATCAAAAAAGGTGATGAAAGGAGCAGTCAGCGCTTCGCCAAATAGTTCTGCGAAGCAGTACTATACCGCCCAATAGTCCAGAATGTGAAGATGCGGATGGCAAGCACGAAACGGTGATGAGACAGACGAAGGGCGAATCGCCGAAGTCATTGATATCGACTAACTTCGCCGAAAGATCCGCCGTGCTATTTTCTAAAGTCTATAAATACTGAACTTATTATTAATTTTAGAGAGTCAAACATTTATTTTAATTTCCACAATAGAATAGTGCTTTATGGATATTTTTCTCTCAAGTTTGGAGAGGATTTTGGGAGACTTGAAGAAAAAAGAATTACATCTTCCCCAAGTTGGAAGTGGGTCTTCTCCATTCTTCTTCCTTTGCTTAAATCAAGGTTTAATTTCTTATACCCCTTTGATTTTACTATCATTTTAGATGTATTTTGTTATTTCTTGATGTGTGGCTAAGAACCCCCATTCTTGGGGTGTGATTTAGCAAATATGTGTTGTTATTATTGTTAGGCCTTGCTTGCTGATAGGTTAGATGTAGTTTAATGGTGCTTTCACCTAGTGGTTGTTGTTTAATCTAATGTGTTTTTAGTTACAAATATAAAGTCACCCATGTGTTTTCGGCTTGCCCGAGAGGGAGGTCACGAAACTAAGACCAGTAGACTGATGGCCTAAGGAGTGGGACCGCATGAGGTTCTGCCCAAGAGGGTGAGCCCTAGTCCTATATCCTAACACTCAGCTCGAAAGAGTGAGTGGGGTAAGGCATAGGCTGGTCTTCATACGGCAAATGGGTATCCGAGAGAAATGCATTTGAAACGGGGTAAGTTGCCCGAGAGGAAACTTATTTCCATTTAAAGCTTAGCCTAGTCACTATTATCTTACAAATTTCCTTTCAAAATCATGTACCCAACTGCTTATCTCAACTTGTATTGTGGTCACACCCGAAGAACATTTCCCCATTCTTGATTTTCTTGTTAATTTTTGCTATTTTTACTACTTGTGGCAAAACCCCCAAATCGATATTTGACACTTTCGTGTAACCCCCTTTAATTTACTATTTTTTTAATCGTTAATGTCTTTAGCAATGACTAGTTAGAGCTTAATTTTACTTTTCTATCAATTCTCAAAACCACTCTCTTGGGACAGGACCCCAACCTTTAGTTGGGTTACTACACTATCAACGATCATAGACATTCATACCATAGGTTAGTGTTGTTAGTCACGATAAGAATTAAAATGGTGCCGTTGCTAGGGAGTGGTGTTATTTGAGAATTTTTAGATTAGTAGATTTTTTATTCTTCTTAGTAGTAATTTACTAACTTAATTTTTAGTATAGTTTTGATTGATTGTGTGAACATTTCAGAAAGTATGAGTGTTAACGGTAGTAACGGGAGCCAGGTGGGCCATTAAGACGACATCGGCAACCTCAATGATGTTCAAGAGCCCAACATCAATGATCCACATCTCATGGGAGGTGTTGGGGCCATCCGTCTACCTCTAGTAGAGGGAAATGCGGTGTTCCACATAACGATCCCCATGTTGCAACTCTTACAGCTGAAGGGACTTTTTAGTGGATTAGCACATGAAGACCCACATGAGTATCTTCGAAACTTCGTAGATGTGTGTGGACCATTCTCGTTCAAAAACATCTCGCAGGAGTCAATTCGATTAAGGCTATTCCCTTTCTCATTGATGGGGGAGGCGTTCAAGTGGCTAGCTGAGTTACCACGTAACTCGATCACTTCATGGGAGGAGTTGGTCACTGCATTCAACGTTGATTTTTCCCTCCCTCGAAGATAATGACTATTCGAGATAGCATCCAAATCTTCAAGCGTTTGAATGGAGATCCTCTGCATGAAACATGGCTCTGGTTTAAAAAATTAGTGTTACAATGCCCAACCCATGGTCTACCTGATAATGTGCTTCTTCAATACTTTTATCGTAGTCTCGACTTGGTAAACAAAGGTGTAGCTGACCAACTCTCACCCGGAGGATTGATGCAACAACCATATGCAGTCGTAGCTCAACTTCTCGATGACATGACAACCATCAACAGGGTGTGGTACACCCGCGAAGACCAGGTCTCACCGGTCACCTTTCAGCTATCCAACGAACAGGTTGAGAAAGATAATGAGAGAGACCAAAACATGGCCAAGATCATGACTCAACTTGACATTTTATACAAGAATGTCATAGGGGCTGGAGCCCGTAGTGTCAATGTTGTGGGAATTAGGAGTGCAAATCCTGAGGAGATGAAGTTTGAAACCATGTATGACGAGGAAGTTAATTTTCTAGCTAACCAAGGCGGAGCTACCGCTAAACTACCCAAAGGAGGGTGGTAATCAAGGATGGGTTAGAGATGAAGGCTGGAAGGATCGAGATCGTGAATGGAGGGACCGTAATCCAATTTAGAATGATGGGGAGAAAGATAGATACGTGCCTCTCCATGAGCGTCAGAAGCTCAAGGATTCGGAAGGTGGTAGGTCTGAGGATATGCTCTGGCGTATTCTAAACAAAGTTGAAGGGTCAGACAAAATGCTAAAAGGTATGAAAGAAGACGTGTCTACCCTCAGCCAGACTGTCACTTCTCATTCAGTTTCAATCAAACAGTTAGAGACCTAAATGGGTCATAACTCATTTCATCTAAATCCGAGACAACAAGGGGGTTTTCCTAGTGATACTATGGCTAACCCTAAGAGTGAGTTCTGAAGGTTAACTTGCGTCATGCCGCGACGTTAACTAAGGCGCTGTTTGGGAGGAAACCCAAAACCATTTACTCGCCTTTTGTTACCTTGATAAAATAATAGTGTGTTGTTTGTACAAATTAAGGAAAGCACTTGATACGATGCATGTGGGTGAGCAACGGTTCAGTTTGGCGAGTCATCGACAAGTTAGGCGTACCCGATCATTCCCACTATTTGACGCAATACAGCTTAAAGGTTAAGTCTGTACAACTCGGCGGAGTATGAACTTTTTCGGCGTATCACCAATCCAATTGGAGATCTCGATAATGACCGCCGATGTAATGCTTACTTGAACTGAAAACTTTGATATATTTGGCGAGGAAATTAGACATTCAGCGTTTCGCCGAGTGATCGAGCGAGATCAACTAACATCGTTGAATGAACAAAAACTGGACGGTCACAAGCTGCAGGTTTAAAAGTTCCATTTTATTCACTTTCTTTCACTTGGTCCCTTTTCACAAACTCACACTCGCACTTTAGTATTTATATCTCTTGCACTTTTTAGAGTATTTTAAGTATCAAATTATGCGCGGATTTGTATCACATTGCTGCCTAGCACGTCAGTGCAATCTAATTCAGCACCAAAGGTTAGTAATCGAGCCCCTCAATTGTTTTATCAAAACTTGTACTCATCTGCATAATGATTGATAGTGTAAAGTCTCTGTTGAGTCTTTGAGTTGATAGAGTTGTGTTGCATTATCGATTATTAATTGGTACTATTTACGAAATTGGTGAAATTCTACTAGGTTGTACTTTGGAGTTAAATCATTTTGCTATAGGATTGCTAGAATTGTGTTGGGTCTTCGTTAAATTGGTGTTGTACAATCTTGCATCGCGCTATCTGTGGTTGCGGGGTGAAATTTGAAAGGCTGGGTCGAAAATAAACACGTTGAGCTGAGCGGCGAAGTGAACAAATTCCGCTGAACAACTCAGCGGTTCGCCTAACGCCCCAATTTCGCCTTTAACTGATTACTTTATGTATTCATTGATCTGTGACTTTCGACGAGCAGTTTAATTCACAAAATGCACTCGGCTACTCGCCAAAAGATCCTGTGTTCGCCCTTTGTTTGAGCCCTTGTATAAATTGTGCATCATTTTCAACGACTAGCCTGACAGGATAAGCACTTCGCCAACTAGCTTGGCTAAGTGATTCCACCCTCACAAACACCTGTTTACCTCTGTTTGAATTACTATCTAACTTTTCTTCGAAGCCTTTGCAGAAATTGCTAGACCAAAAGTCGTAGGGATAAATGATCCACCCAGGTACATAAGAGCACAAGAGTTTAAAAATGATGAAAAGGAAGCGGAGCTAGCCAGACAAAGAAAATATACCAATGAAGCTAGAGCAAAGTGACGAATACCCATCGACCCCAATGTGCCTACATAGGCTAGAAGATTTGTTAAGGCAATACGGGCCTTTAGAGTAGCTCAGGAGATACATCAGATGATTGCAACTAATCTTGCTGCAGAGGCCAAGGCAGAGGCAAACAATACTCCGGGTATTGATGCCGAGACAGATGAAGCGACCTATTGGCCAGGATCACCTCTTTACCTCCCTCTTTGGCTTATTATATTTTCCAGTTTGGATTTCGTATTACCTGCATTTGAGGACAAATTGCTTTTTATTTGTGGTGGGGTGAGGCCCACACTTTTGTGTGTTGTTTATGACTCGTGTTTTGAATTCATTTGGGTTGTCTGTTTATAATTGTGTTAATAACTGCTTTTATGTAGATGTTTGAGCTCGTGGCTCCATTTACTTTTAATTGCAAAATGATTTAGATCCTTCCAATTTTTTTTGAATTTTTTGCACATTTTATGCCACCCCTCTTGAGTTGAATGTGGCTGTTCTTTTGCAAGAATTTAAGTCTTGGTTTCGATCAATACCGATGACTTAAATAGTGCTCTCAATTGAACGAACATGAATGTATGGCCACGATGAGGCCAAATGAAGTTACATAGACAATATGTGAACTCTTTGCATCTCGTTGTGATTAGCCATTTATCGAATTGATTTTCTTGCTATGACCATTGCACACTAGAGAAAGTGTGTAGTCTTGCTTAACTCAAGTGTCGATGCGTTGTGTGATTAGCTTGCTTTGAACCATAAATGAATAAACCTTTAATTTGCCATGTTAGTCTGATTAATTTAGAAAGGTGTCCTCTTGAAATGATCTTAGGCAACTTTAAAGAGTGTAAGCCAAATTTAACATATACCTCTTTTGTGGCCTATCCGTGAGTGTGTGAAACTCTTTTTAATACCTTTTGAGCCTTACCTTTCTTTGGAAGAACCTTGATGAACCCTAGACCTTACTTGACGCACTACCTACAACCCTCTAAATTTGTGATTTAGTGAATAGCCAACTTAGGTCAAAAGCGTAAGTTGGGGGTGTGGTGAAAAGGTAAAGGAGAAGTCAAGAAGTGCAAGAAAAAGTCCCCTCCTAACCCATGGAATTGCATGAGTGGAAACCCCTTCAATGTAAAAATTAAAATAAAATTATGGAATAAGGTACGAAGGAAATCGGGTTTCCAAGCAATCTATGAAGGTGAATAAACAGGTGACTTAGAAGTATTATAAAAAGAATTGATAAAGGAGGAGAAGGGAATGCCTTGAGAATACCACATCTCACGAGGATGAAAAAGTCACTGAGCTTAAATGAGCATACCTTTACATTCAGCCCCATTACAAGCCTTAGAAAGACCTTTTTGATCTTGAGTAAGCTAAATCAAAAGTCGATTGGAAAATAAGGGCAAACCTATGGGTGAAAGCATGTATTATGTTCCTTTTTTTGAGTGTGAGTGTTGCATCTGATTCCTGATCTGGAATTGATTAACCTCTATGTGTGAATATGGAATCATTCTTCATGTGAGGGAATTTAGATACTTTTTGTCTAGCTTGAACTCGCACAAGTAGCAAGTATTGCGAGCATAAGAATCTCTAGTAATGGTGTGTTACAACCTGAATCTTTGAGTACATAGTTGATATTTGCATAAGTAATTTGAATCCTATTGTGTATGTTCATGACTGAGTCTTGTGTAGCACTGTTTGAGACACCCTTTTTGAACGGATGAACTTGAGTTTGCTTGATGACAAGCAAAAGTTTTAGTTGGGAATGTTGATGAGTCCACAAACTGGACTCATTTAGGGCTTTATTTTGATAAGAATAGTGTCCTCGAATGTTTATTTTGTCTAAATATCTGAAGAAAACTCTTAAGTTTCAGGTATTTGAAGTTTTAGTGAAAGCATGGACACTTAGGTGCAAAAAGGAACAAAAAGGCTGAAAAGAACGAAGAAGCTGAAGCCCGAGCATCACCAAGCACACTTGGTAATTCACCGAAGGGATTTACTCCACCCTTTGTTCCAGTACGCGAAGCCCTAAAGAAGAAGGATAAAAAAAGGCGATGAAAGAAGCAGTCGGAGCTTCGCCGAATAGTTCCGCGAAGCAGTACTATACCACCCATTAGTCTAGAACGTGAAGATGGGGAAGGCAAGCACGAAATGGCGATGAGACAGACGAAGGGCGAATCGCTGAAGTCATTCGGCGATATCTACTAACTTCGCCGAAAGATTTGTCAACGCTATTTTCTGAAGTCTATAAATACTGAACTTACTATTAATTTTAGAGAGTCGAACATTTATTTTAATATCCAGAATAGAATAGTACTTTTTGGATTTTTTCTCTCAAGTTTGGAGAGGGTTTTTGGGAAACTTGAAGAAAGAAGAATTTCATCTTCCCCAAGTTGGAAGTGGATCTTCTCCATTCTTCTTCCTTTTCTTAAATCAAGGTTTAATTTCTTATACCCATCTGATTTACTATTATTTTAGGTGTATTTTGTTATTTCTTGATGTGTGGCTAAAAACCCCCATTCTTAGGGTGTGATTTAGCAAATATGTGTTGATATTATTGTTGGGTCTTGCTTGCTGATAGGTTAGATGTAGTTTAATGGTGATTTCAACTAGTAGTTGTTGTTTAATCTAAAAAGTTTGCAGATGCAAATACAAAGCCATCCATGTATTTTTGGCTTGCCCGAGAGGGAGGTTTCGAAACCAGGACCACTAGATTGATGGCCTAAGGAGTGGGTCGACATAAGGTTCAGCCCGAAAAGGTGAGCCCTAGTCCCATGTCCTAACACTCATCTCGAAAGAGTGAGTGGGGTAAGGCGTAGGCTGGTCTTCATGTGGCAAATGGGTGTCCGAGAGGAATGCGTTTGAAATGGGGTAAGTTGCCCGAGAGGGATCTTATTTCCATTTAAAGCCTAGCCTAGTCACTATTATCTTACAAATTTCCTTTTAAAAGCATGTACCCAACTACTTATCTCAACTTGTATTGGGGTCACACCCCAAGAACATTTCCCCATGCTTGATTTTCTTGTTAATTTTTGTTATGTTTACTACTTGTGACAGAACCCCCAAATCGATATTTGACACTTTCGTGTCACCCCTTTTAATTTACTATATTTTAATTGTTAATGTCTTTAGCTATGACTAGTTAGAGCTTAATTTTATTTTTCTATCAACTCTCAAAACTAGTCCCTTGGGACACGACCCCAACCTTTAGTTGGGTTACTATACTATCGACTATCGTAGACAGTCATACCGTAGGTTAGTGTCGTTGGTCACGATAAGCATTAGTTGTCCATCATGCTAACAAAAGTTTCATATATCAAACTAGATAAAATATTAATCATAAAACCAAATCAAAACAATAGAAATCAAGAAACAAAAAAGGTTCGACTGAAGCTTGCAAGAAAAAAATACCTCTAGCACGAGCTGAAAAATAGAGAAGAAAACTCAAAACTTGGCATAATTTGAGCAAAATTCCCTTTGATATAAGGTTTGCCTTGAATTTTCTCTTGAAATTTCATCAATAATTTGTCGAGTTCTGCCATTTGTAAAGATGTCTAAAGCTAAGAAAGAAATGGAGAGAAAAAAGCTAGTATTTTGAAAAAGTATTTTTTTGTGAAATGGGTTTACTTTGAAGCTCTTCACTTTCCCAAATGAATCACCTTACTTTGGAAAATGCAATTCACTGTGAAATTTGTTATTTCACAGGAATTATGACAGAAAAAATTATTATTTATATAAAATATTATTGTAATACCAAAATTACAATATTAAATTGATAAGTACGGTTAGTAGTAGGATAAAAATCACATACTTTAATTAATTAAAAGTTAAATATGATTAGTGAGATATCATAGGGACAAAAACCAAAATAAGACAACAACACACGGATGAAAACAATTATTTTCTAATTTACATTTAAAGGAAAAAACAAAAAGAGAAAAAAATGGACAAAAATAACCAAAAAAGACAATAGTAAAAACTGAAAACTAACTAATAATAGTGAGAGTGCTTGTGCAATAGGAAATCTACAGTTTCCTATTACCATTGTCAAGCAAACATGAGAGGTACTAGCGTTTTGATTACAGGTCTGATTGAACTTAATAATTTTGATCAAATTTTATATTTATAGTAAGAAAATAAGTGAATATATAAAAATTATTAATTTTGAATTCAATAACTTTTTTAAAAAATAAAATTCTAAACTCCTAAACTTCAAATTTTGTTCTGCCTCTGTCAGCAAATGATGACTGTTTTGGACCTCTCTATCTTATATATCTTAAAGACAATAACAATTACCAAATAATTTGTACATAGTCTTTATTGATAGTAATTTTATTTTCTTGCATTTTCATCAATTATCACGATGTGTAATTTCGACCAAAATGGAACCACGAGTTTCAAATGTAAGGATGATCTTTCGAGATTGTCTTTTGATTATGATAAGTGGGTAATTTATCTACTGTTCTAGTCCTTAAGCTAAATTTGTTTTCATATAGAAAAATGTGACAATTATGATGTTTTAGCATCAAAAGACAAATTTTCATGATCTTACAGGTGTTTAGGTTGAAATAACGTAAAAATGTACAAAAAGGAGCTGAAAATAAGCAAGCAGTTCACTATAAGAAATTAATGTTGGTGGTGAGAAAGTTATACGATTGCATGTCCACATGCGATGCCGCATCACTAATTTAGCACTAGTGCACCACACTGTAATTGTTCTATTTTTTTCTTTGTATTGCATTAGGCTGTAGATATAGTGAAAAATTGGGGTGTAGTTTTGTAATGTTTGCACTTTTGGTAATCAATAAAATTATTTATTTACTAAAGAAAATGAATCAATAAGCTATTAAAGGCAACATATCAAATTCAACCCCCACCCCAAACCCTTGCACTTTCATGTTTGAGAGAGAGTTATACATCACCAATCACCAAATCCTTTATGACCCAAAAACGAAGGTCATCAAGTAGTGAGTTTGTCATTTATCCACTCGGTCAAAAGTTAATATGAACCTCAATTGTCTCTTATATCTCAACCAAGGTTATCCGTAAAAATTTACTTACATGATTACATTCAACAAATGAATATAAAATATATATCTTTCATACATATGTTATTTCTTAAACACGATTAGATGACCCTTTCACAAGTGAAAAAATTACAATAATGGACTATTAAAATTTACCCACATATCATTTTAGATAGCTTACTCAATTTGTCGATAGTTTCTTCAGATCATCGACAAATTTCCATCGGATCCTCCCTTAAAAATAACGTCGTGTTAATGAATATTTGCGATTTGACTCTTCTTCCAAATTCTTATTTGGACGAGACACTATTCATAGATTTTTTAAAATCAATGATTGAGATTTAGTAAATCAAAAGTTAGTCTTAATCATGATTAAAATAATTAGTTGCTTTCATATATTTACTTTCATAATATTTGTTTGATCCCACACCTTTTTTGGTACACGATATCTTTTTTAAATATATATTTTTTTAAAGTTCTTACTTGCCTGGAGTAAATTCTTGTCATCATTTTTACTTTTTATTTTTTGCTACCACTATTTTTCATCTCAAATTGTTTTAAACCAAATTTGGATGCTTTAGAGAAAAAATTCAATGTTTAAAGAGAAGTAAATAAATTTAGATGATTGGATCTTCCCGCTTTCAAGGGCATCTACAATCCTATTCTTTATTTTACTATCCAAATATAGAGTTTTCTATTTTTTTTTTGGAGATTA
Source organism: Solanum stenotomum (assembly GCF_019186545.1). NCBI lineage: Eukaryota > Viridiplantae > Streptophyta > Magnoliopsida > Solanales > Solanaceae > Solanum > Solanum stenotomum. The sequence continues at coordinate 31,110,458 of NC_064287.1, forward strand.
ACTTGTGTGCAATGACTATGTAAAGTTTATTTACACAATCAAGTAAGTTTAGTAGGAATAGTCAGACGCTTGTTAACCTCATTTTTAAATTATTTCTTTTTGATATTTTAAATTACTCATTTATTAAATTTTTCTCTCTTTGCGCTTCATAACCGTAGGACTTGAGATTCTTTTATCTGAGCTTCTCTCTGCCCCATGCTGCTAAGCTCCTCATTTAGGGTTTCATAATATCTTTTATTCATGTAAAAATATTCAGAGGTTATTACCTTTGATTTTTTGTGGAATTATTGTAAATTTGCAGCAGATGTTTGCAATTTGAATCTATTATAGATTCTTCTGATGTTTCAACCTTATGTCGTTATCTCTGATCTCCAAACTCATCATTTATATATTTACTTTGTATAATCATATTTCATTGAAGGTACATGTTGCGTTGCAACTTATTTTCATTATACGACTTTGATGATTATCTCTTTGGCAATTAATTGACGAGGAAGTCTCAAAAAGGACTCTAGAGCCACCTTTATGTTGTTTGACGAGTGTTGCTGCACAAGGAGCTATTGGTATTGCCTTAGCCAACGGTAGATTTGTAAAATATCTAAGACCAATTCTTAACACTAAACGGGTCATATGGAATATTTCAGAGGCTTCGAATTATGTTCTAAATGTTACCTCAAATTGACAAAATATGAAACTTTCAGACACCTTATTTTGCACTGCAGATGTGATATGGAGTTGCATCTTTTGAATGTGTGGGGTCATTATGAGTTAAAAGATGCCTACAACTTATGTTGCTTGAGAACTCCAAAAATATTGACGCAAAAATGAACTATTGTTGGGGTATCGACACACACCCGTAGATATTTTTAAAAAGTTTAAACAACATAGCATACAACAACTCATATATAGCAATTATGTTCAATATATTTTGAAAGATTTCAATATTTGTATGAGAAAAATATTCTCTAGAATGAAGAAGTACTTTTATATTTCAAAAATATTATATCACTTTTTATATTTACTCTTTTGTTACACTAATTTATTCGTAATTGCTAAAAGTAGTGCATATTTCTATTGATTAATAAAAAGTTAAGCTATAATATTGTATATGTTTTTAGTCTATTATTATTGTGAGTCTATTATTAAATTTTTGAAATTATTGAACTTAATTGGATTGTCTAAATTGGTTTGCACTTTTTTATTGTTAAAGAAGCAGTACTATTATTTTAACCTTTGCATCACAGTTCAGTAGATACTAAATGTTATAACAACAACAACATATTCAGTATAATCTCACAAGTTAAATCACTGGATAGTATGAACACTAAACACAAGTTATAAGCTTTGTGCACCTTTACACTACTATCAAATCGTACATCAGAATTTTGAAACCCCAAAAGATTTTAATAGTTAATTTTATGATTTTACCATCACTTTAAATAATATTAAACGTTATTTTTAAAAAATAGAGTAATTATCTATTTTTAATCAAAAATATTTTAGAACTTTGACTTAAACAATTCAAATCTTCATATTACAAATAAAATGTTTACATCAACACACAACGTGATGTATTGCAAACAAACATTTTGCCTCTTATTAACTATATTGTTGTGCATGTGTGTATATATTTGAGGCCAATTATTATAATTTAGCTTTATGCGGTTAGTTTTTATGAGACGCTCTTGTAAAGACACATGAGTAAAATAAACATACAACCAAAAATATAAAGTGCAAACTTGAATTAAAACTGTAACAGTGATTGCGAGTAAAATTGAAAACAAAATCTTGAAAGGATTTTTTTTTTATCTAGAACCTCGAATTATTTTCTACCAATAGAAAAGAAAAAACTAAATTCTAGATGTTTGCCTCTCCATGAGTCTTGCTCAAGTCTTGAAGCTCTAAAGACAAGCTTTACATTCATAAATCATAAATCTTATCGATATGGATATGAAGTTGTTCTCAGCAGATCCTGAAAAATATTAAAAGTTATTTTAATATATATATATATATATATATATATATATATATATAGGTATCTAAATACGTTATAAATATATAGGAACACGATAAGAGCAATCTACCATGAATAAGGTATGATATCCATTGTCAATTTTTCCTTGAAACAACTCTGAATATATTTTTTTTAAATTAAAAAAAATAATTTATTACGTAAATATATGAAGGTGGATGAAAATAAGTTTTAATATACACATAATATGAAGTATCAAAAGAAAAGTTTACCATTATGGGAGTTGTACTAAGAAGTGGTAGTATGCTTTCAAATTTCATTCAACATTAGAGTGTGGACTATACATCAAATATCAAAGTTACAAAAAAATAATCAATAATTATTACATTATATAAAGTGAGATTACCTAATTGCCTTTCCGTTGCCCTTGCCCTTGCCCTTTCCTTTGCCATTTTTTAAACTTTTAATTTACCCTATTTTTTTCTTAGACGAGTCAGAGATTTTTCTAAACCACCTCTCATTCTCAATGAATTTGGAAGTCCTTTTGTTACCATATATAAAGGATCAATCAATATGGTGTTTTGTCTCTCCTCACTTGTGTTTTGTTCCACATTTGACTCGTTAATTAGACCATCACATATATCATCATTCTCAACCTCATAAAGGAGTTCATCAAGCTCTTCACATAATTGGGATAATCTTTAATACACAAATTTATAATGTCTTTCAGACTGTGTAGCTCATTCAAAAAGGACAAACAAATGCATCATAATATTATTGAACCATATAAAGGAAGACTTCAAATTATTAACATGCAATTTGTCATTTGAAATGTCATCAACTTTTTTTGGGATTGCATATCATGTCCACCGATTCAACTTATATATAACATGATGGAAATGAGTAAATTTGTTTCTTTATAAATACCACAAGAACATGCCTACATAAGATTCTCATGAACTTAAACTTACAAAAAGAGCGAGTAGCTTCTTTAAGTATAATGTTCAATCTAACAGTGTAGGCAGTTGTTTGTTTTTGAAACAAATGAACTTTATAGATATGTTTGCATCACAAACCTCATTATTTTTTCAAATAAATTTTTGAGAATGAGTCTATTCTTTTTGAATTTTTCAAAATATTTTTCTGATATATACCTTTGTTGCTTCATCCTCCATGGGATATAATGTCTTCAAGATAACATTTGAATATTTTGTCTTATATTTCCTTTCCCTTATTTTATCATATCTCTAGCATCAATAGCTTTATCATATTGTGCTACAAATACACTCATAGGTGTACTAGAGTTATGATAATCCTTAAAAAATTGTTCATACTCTCATCTCTTTGAGTTGTTGACAATATTCCAACACAAAAGTTCCTTCTCTCATATGTTGAAATCCAATTTTTACAAATTTCATATAATTCTTTGCAATCAACTATATTCTTTCAAATTGTAGGTTTTCATAATATCAATCCAAGTAGCTTCAGATTTCTCAAGCATGGTCGTACCATGTAGACACTTACTAAAATTAGTTTTGAAATCATCAAAGTCATGATAGACATGACTTAAATATTTGATAATTTTCTTTTCAATATGCCACATGCAAAAGTTGTGTACATAATTTGGAAACATATTTACAACTACATTTCTTATTGTAGTATCATGATCCGTGATAATTATACGAGGCATAACACCGTGTATTATCTCTTGTCAAATATGACGTAACCACTCAAAAGTTTCTTGAGTTTCATCCAAAGAACAGCACAACTAGATAAAATGGATTGATGATGGTTATTAACTCTGGTAAATGGACAAAAGTCATCTTATATCTCTATTTGTCAAGTATGTAGGATAAAAAATGACTACATCGCCAAAGTTTTAATAATGTATCCTATAACTAGCATCTACCAAAAAATAATTAGCTAGATGATATTCTACATCCATTTGTATTGCATAAAAGAAGCTCGAGCTTCAGATTGACATTTTTGAAAGTACTTCAATATCAGTTTGACATCTCAATTCTAAAGATTCTTTTGCCTTTTAGTACTCATATAATTTTGAATGTCTCATCCAGTTAAATTGAGATTCTCTACACCCTAATAGTGATGCAATTTTATTAGGAAGAACATTTAAATTATCTAATAGTGTAACACTCTGTATCCAAAAATGGGAAATGAATCAATTTTGGGAAAACTATAGGTGCCAGCCACCCACAGCCCGTGGATGGGACCACGGACCGTAGGTGTGGTCCGTGAATGGCCCTGCCTAACGTAGGTCTAGAGGCTCATAACCATGACCTGACAAACGGACCGTAGGTCAGACCACGGTACGTGGTTCACTAGCAAAAAATGATGTCTCTGATGACCAACAACAGTCCACCAGGATGGGCCATAGGTCAGACCATGGTTCGTTAACTCGGGTCCGTTGGTGGTCAGGTGACATTTATTTCCGGGGTTTAGTTGGGTCTTTTCCTAATTAAGTAGTTCCTATACTATGTCATTTTGCCTATTTTTAGGACCCCTATATAAGTCTTTTTACCCCCAAATTTACCAATATAAATCATTCTCTCAAAACTCAGCCAAAAAGAAAGAACTCTCAAATAATTGTCTCTCTATAGAACTTGAAGAAGAAGAAGGAGGAGGAGGAGGAGGATTCACCTAGGGTTTCAAGCTAAGGTCTCAATTCCTCCATTGAAGGCTAGAATTTAGATTCAAGGTATGATATTTTTCATAGATAGATTCCTTCCATCCATGGAGTTTCCAAATTACTCTATTTCAAAAGGTAGAATTCCCCAATTGAGATAGAGTTTTCTTCAATTTCCATGGGTTCTTTTAATTATTGATTTAAATGATTGGAATTATGATCTCTTATGCATGAATAAATGAAATACTATGATTTATGATGATTTCCCTATGAATCCATGTAATCCACATGTTTTCAAGTTATGAGCATATGATGTGGAATTTTGATTATGAAGGAAGAGTTTTATGAAATTAAGCATGTATTGCAAGCTTTACATGAAATTATGATGAAATCCATATCTAACCTATGAGTATTGAAGATTGAAAGTAGGTATTGAGACTCATGAGGTAAATTATGGATTTATGCATTTTCTTATGAAATCTATGCAAATGTTTTAAGGGTGCTTTGAGAGTAAAGTACCAATGATGATGATGATGATGATGTGTTGTTGAAGGGATATTCTCATAAACACATACTAGTATGATGTGAAAGGTTTTCTCACATAATAAGGATTCTGAGGTTGAAAGGTTTTCTCAACTAACTGAATCAAAGATTAAAAGATATTATGAAAAGATCATGGACGGTGAAAGGTTTTCTCACGCATGGTCTAAGGAGCTATCCTAATGAAACTTAACTTGGATTGGTTATCCTAGGGTAGTTTTCCATGGATCATGAGATAAGTCAAGACTTAATAACCAATCTATGGGATTTATGCTTAGCACCGAGAGGATATTGATATGAGATGGAAGCCCTCACATCAGTAGAGGTCGGGTTTCTAAAAGAAATCTCTTGAGATGGAAGCCCTCACAGCAGTAGAGGTTCGGTTTCTAGTAGCAATCTCCTTATCCCTTAAACTATGTGCCACCATAGGACAATTAGCTAGTGGATCCACTTAAGCTATAAATTCATGGTCCTTACCTTGACAAGTAGGAAAACCCTTTTCGGTGTGGGAGACACCGGGGGATCATGTTATAGCACACATGGTCTCTATGTCGGTTAAGGCTAATTCCCCACATTAATATTGAACTAAGGGTACTTCAAGAAGTATCTCATATGTTTTCAAATGTTTAAAGATGATTAGCTTGCATTGGTCTTGTTTTATGAAGTATGTTTTCTAACCTTCTTATATCATATTTTAAGTTGGTCAAATGCATGTTATGAAATGGAATGTCCCTTTTAGAATGTTTTAAATGTTTTATGCATAGCTATCATACTTGGTGCATTGTTTTGTACTAGCGCATACTCTTTCCTACATTTTCCTAAATGTAGGGTCCGATATTCAGGGTTCTCAGTTTCGTGGCTAGAGCTTGGTTTGGTTGATTCCAGAGCTTGGTGAGTCCTCATGTATCAAGGGCGGATTTCTATTCTTTTAGTAGTTTCTTTCATTTATTTCTCTTTTGGACATGATGTATGGGCTAGGCCCAATTTTATTCTAATGTATTCGATGGTTATGATGAGACAAGTGTTTTAGACTTCCGCTTATCTTTTATAAAAACTATTGGACTTGGACTATTGGTTTACTCTTCTTGTTCAATTTCTTATGTTATGAGAACTAAGTGTCTTTTATAGAGTTCTTCTGGGTTCTATACGCCATGTTACATTAAGGGTGTACTCCTGGGTCGTGACAAACTTGGTAATCAGAGCACAGGGTTTAGAATGGTCCTAGGATGTCTCATAAGCCACATCTAGTAGAGTCATGTTCTTGAGTGTGAAGTGCACCACATTTATGAATAAGAGTCTATAAGATGTTTAGGAAACTCCACTTCTGTCATTACTCTAAAGTCATGCGATAGAGTCTAACTCTATAAGGTCTTTCTCCTAATCCTTACCTGATGGTCTACATGACATGACTACTCAAGGAGCTTTCACTAGTGTAATTGAGGGAGACAATGTTGATCAATGACCTCCTCCTCAAGCTCTTCAATCTTTGATCGACCCTTTGACCAATCAGATGACTAATACAGAGTTTAGGGATGTTTTTCTAATGTTGGCTTAAGTCGTAATGACCCAGACCAATAGGGAACTTATGGTCCATGTGAACCCAATTTTGGGTACGACGGCATATGGAGTGAGGAACTTCACTAGGAGAAATCCTCCGGAAGAAAGGTTTAGAAAACTAGAAAGGGCAAGATCCAAGGATAGTAACTCTAGGTCTGATGGACATGTTCGTCCTGGATTTCAACAAAGGTTTTCTGGGAAAAGTTCTTCTAAGACTCCTCCAATGTTTAACAAAAAGAGGGTGTCTAACCCTAAGTCTCGAAGAGGTGGTAGTAGGTCTTTATGGCCGGATTGTGCTAGGTGGGGAAGAAAGCATGAGGGTAAGTGTCTAGCCAGCATGGATGTCTGCTTTGGTTGTGGTAAAAGTGATAATAAGATAAGGGATTGTCCAATGCTTACAGCTAATGGAAGAGAAGACAAGCATGCTCCTCCTAGTGATTCGGGTAGTAGTGCTCCCAAAAAAGATAGGTTTTATGCTCTTCAGACTCATGGTGAACAAGAGGGTTCTCCCAATGTTGTTACCAGTAAGTTGAATGTCTTCCAACTTGATGTTTATACTTTACTAGAGCTAGTGCTACTTTGTCTTTTCTGACATCATATGTGGCTATGAGGTTTGATGTTCTTTCGGATGTGTTGTTAGAACCTTTTCCTATCTCTACTCTTGTTGGTGATTTTGTTGTGGCTAAGAGGGTCTATAGAAAGTGTCCCATTTCTTTGTCACATAGAGTTTCTCTTGTTGACTTGGTAGAGCTTGCTATGTTAGACTTTGATGTTATTCTTGGTGTGGATTGGTTGCATTCTTGTTATGTTTCTATTGATTTTAGAACTCGTGTTGTCAAGTTTCAGCTCCCGAATGAGCCTATCCTTGAGTGGAAGAGGGGAAACTCTATGCCTAAGGGTTAGTTTTTCTCTTATATTAAAGCTAGAAAGATGATTTACAAGGGTTGCATTTACCATCTTGTTAGGGTGAGGGATGTAGATTTCGAAACCCCTACTCTTGAGTCAGTCCCCGTTGTTAATGAGTTTCTGGAAGTGTTCCTCAATGAGTTGTCCGGTATTCCTCCTGAGAGGTAAATAGACTTTGGTATTGACCTTCTCCCAGATATGCTACCTATTTCTATTCCTCCTTATAGATTGACCCCGGCAGAATTAAAGGAGTTGAAAGATACACTTACTTCCGCTCCGATGTTGACTTTGTCGAAAGGTACGGATGGTTTTGTGGTGTATTGTGATGCCTATAGAATTGGGTTGGGATGTGTGCTTACGGAAAATGGTAAATTCATTGTCTATGCTTCAAGGCAACTTAAGATCCATGAGAAGAATTATCCTACCCATGATAGCGGCGGTTATTTTTGCCTTAAATATTTGGAAGCATTATCTGTATGGAGTTCATGTTGATGTTTTCACTGACTATAAGAGTTTGAAATTTGTGTTTAATCAAAATGATTTGAATCTTCGCCAAAGAAGGTGGCTTGAGCTATTGAAAGATTATGACATGAGTGTTCTCTATCACCCTGGTAAGGCAAATGTAGTAGTGGATGCTCTTAGTAGGTTGTCTATGGGTAGTGTGGCTTATATTGAAGTATAAAAGAAATAATTGGTTCGAGATGTTCATAGATTGGCCCAATTAGGGGTTCAGTTAGTGGACTCCACCAAGGGTGGTGTTATGGTTCATAATGGGTCCGAATCGTCTTTTGTAGCGGATATGAAATCCAAGCAAGGTCTTGATCCAATTTTGATTGAATTGAAAGAAGCAATGCTTAAAAAATCCGTTGAGGCTTTCTCCCAAGGGGGATATGGGGTACTTAGATATCAAGGTCGTTTGTGTGTCCCTAATGTTGATGACTTGAGGGAACAGATCTTATCAGAAGCCCATAGTTCTCTGTATTCCATTCGCCCAGGAGACACCAAGATGTACCGTGATTTGCAGGAAGTCTATTAGTGGAATGGGATGAAGAAGGATATTGAGGAATTCGTAGCTAAGTGTCCAAATTGTCAACAAGTGAAAGTTGAGCATTAGAGATTGGGAAGTTTGTCCCAAGACATTGGTATTCCTACTTATAAGTGGGAAGATTTGAATATGTACTTCATAGTAGGGTTTCCACGTACTCGGAGACAACATGACTCGATTTAGGTTATACTAGATCAGATGAAGAAATCGGCTCATTTTATTCCCGTCAAGGTTTCCTATTCGGTGGAAGAATATGCAAAGTTGTATTTGAGAGAAATTGTAAGGTTGCATGGAGTGCCCTTGTTCATTATTTCCGATCGTGGTACTCAATTCACTTCTTAGTTTTGGAAATCTTTCCAAAAGGTTCTTGGCACTTAGGTTAAGCTTAGTAGACTTTTCATCCCCAATTCGATAGGCAAGCGTAGCGTACTATTAATATTTTTGAAGATATGTTGAGATCTTGTGTTATTGATTTTAAGGGTAATTGGGATGACCATTTGCCATTGATTGAATTTGCCTATAATAATAGTTATCACTCGAGTACTGGTATGGCTCCATTTAAGTCTCTTTATGGTAGGAGGTGTAGAACTCCTATAGGTTGGTTTGAGGTGGGTGAAGTTTCCTTGATAGGTCTCGAGTTAGATCATGAGGCTTAAGAGAAGGTTCGACTTATTAGAGAAACGTTGAAAACGACTCAAAGTCGACAAAAGTCAAATGTCAATGTTACAAGAAGGGATCTTGAATTTGAGGTTCATGATTGGGTTTACTTGAAATTCTCACCCATGAAGGGTGTAATGAGGGTTGGTAAGAAAGGGAAGCTTAGTCCCCAGTATGTAGGCCCATATGAGATTTTGAGACGTGTTGGTAACGGTGCTTATGAACTTGATTTGCCTAATGAGTTGGCATTGGTTCATCTGGTTTTCCATGTCTCTATGTTGAAGAAATGTGTTGGCGATCCGACATCCATAGTTCCCTTAGAAGGGTTGGGAGTTGATGAAAGCCTTTCTTATGAGGAAGTTCCGGTTGAGATTTTAGACCAGCAAGTTAAGAGGTTGAGAAACAAATAACTTGCTTCTGTAAAAGTATTGTGTAGGAATCAATTAGTTGAGAGTGTTACTTGGGAGGCCGAGGCCAATATGATGTTCCGATATCCTCACCTTTTTTCCTTCTACTCGTACTCTAGCTTGAGGTAATGAGTTCCTCATGGGTTGTTTTTATTTTTATTTTGGAGTCATGTGTTTTAAGTGTTTCCATGATTTCCTTAGTTATGCAGGTTCATGAAAAAGCTTAAGTTTTGAAAGAAATGACTTATATGATTTATTTTCCTCATGTTGTTGTGCATTAAGTATGATTTTCCTATAGGCTTCATTAGGTGAGTTGTTGAGCATACTTTAGCTATGCTTTTTTAGAATGAATTGCATATTGGCTCCATGAAATTTTGTTGAGCACGCTTTTAGCTTGGAGAAGGTAGTTCCTCCTTCAACATGAGAATTTTTTGAAATTTCATGCATATTGGGTTGCTATATGTAGTTCCTACTTCCTTATGATGCATTGAGTATGTTTAGCTTGGAGTTGATGTTTCCTTCTTTATTTTTGTGCATCGCATACATGATGGGCTGTTAGACTTAGTCACCCCTCTTATGATGATGTTTTGAGAACGTCCTAGTTTGGAGTCAATAGTTTCTCTTTTGTTATATGCATTTTTATGAAGTTGCATTGTTAGGTTGGGGTGTTAGTTCCTCTCCTACTTTGTTAGAACCAGTTCCAATCTCATTTGAGGACGAATGATCCCAAGGGGGAGATATTATAACACCCCATATACGAAATTGGGAAATGAATCAATTTTGGAAACACTGCAGGTGCCAGCCACAAGGGCCAACGACAGTCTACCAGGATGGTCCATAGATCAGACTGCAGTCCTTCAACTGGGCACGTTGGTGGTCAGCTGGAAGTTATTTTCAGGGTTAGTAGAGTATTTTCCTAATTAATTAGTTTCTATACTATGTCATTTTGCCTATGTTTGGGACCCATATATAAGTCTTTTTACCCCCAAATTTCCCAATAGAAATCATTCTCTCCAAACTCACCCAAAATGAAGAACTCTCAAATAATTCTCTCTAGAACTTGAAGAAGAAGAAGAAGGATTCACCTAGGTTTAAATATAAGGTCTCAATTCCTCCATTGAAGTCTAGCATTTGGATTCAAGGTATGATAGATTTTATCCATAGATTCCTTCCATCCATGGAGTTTCCAAATTCATCTATTTCAAAAGGTAGAATTCCCCAATTGAGTTAGGGTTTTCTTCAATTGCCGTAGGTTCTTTTCATTATTGACTTAAATGATTGGAATTATGATCTCTTATGCATGAATTGATGAAATACTATGATTCTATGATGATTTCCCTATGAAGCCATGTAATCCCCATGTTTTCAAGTTATGAGCATATGATGTGGAATTTTGATTATGAAGAAAGAGTTCTATGAAATTAAGCACATATTGCAAGATTTACATGAAATTAGGTTGAAATTCATATCTAACCTTTGTTTTCTAAGTATTTAATATTGAAAGTAGGTATTGAGCCTCAAGAGGAAAATTATGGATTTATGCATTTTCTTATAAAATTTATGCAAATGTTTTAAGGGTGCTTTGAGAATAAAGTTACAATGATGATGATGTTGTTGTTGTGTTGTTGAAAGGATATTCTCATAAACACAAACTAGTATGATGTGAAAGGTTTTCTCACATAATAAGGATTCCTAGGTTGAAAGGCTTACTCACCTAATTGAATCAAAGATTAAAAGCTATTATGAAAAGATCATAGACGGTGAAAGATTTTATCACGCATGGTCTAAAGATCTATCCTAATGTAACTTAACTTCGATTGGTTATCCTAGGGTACCTTTCCATGTATCATAGATAAGTCAAGACTTAAAAACACTCTGTGGGATTTATGCATAGCACTGGCAGGATATTGATATGAGATGGAAGCCCTCGCGTCAATAGAGGCCGGTTTTCTAGAAGCAATCTCTTGAGATGGAAGCCCTCACGTCAGTAGAGGTCGGGCTTCTAGTAGCAATCTCATTATCCCTTAAACCATGTTTTCCCATAGGATAATTAGCTAGTGGATCCACTTAAGCTAGAAATTCATGGTTCTTACCTTGGCAAGTAGGACAACTCTTTTCGCTGTGGGAGACACAGGGGATACTGTTATAGCTAATCCCCCACATTAATGATGAACTAAGGTTACTTCAAGAAGTATCTCATATGTGTTTAAAGGTTTAAAGATGATTAGCTTGCATTGGCCTTGTTTTATGAAGTATGTTTTCTAACCTTTTTATATCATGTTTTAACTTGGTGAATTGCATGTTATGAAATGAAATGGCCCTTTTAGAATGTTTTAAATGTTTTATGTATGGCTATCATACTTGGTACATTCACTACAAGAAAAGGGTGAACTACATGGGGATTTTCCTGCAGATTTTCATACTAATCCGGAGAAAAAAATCCATGTAATGCACATTTTTCTTGTAGTGATTGTTTTTTACTAACGCATACTCTTGCCTACATTTTTCTCAAATGTAGGGTACAATATTTAGGATTCTCAGTTCATGGCTAGAGCTTGGTTTGGTTAATTCCCGAGCTTGGTGAATCCTCATGGTTCGAGGGCGGATTTTCATTGTTTTAGTAGTTTCTTTCATGTATTTCTCTTTTGGACATGTTGTATGGGCTAGGCCCAATTTCATTCTGTTGTATTAGATCGTTATGATGAGACAAGTGTTTTAGAGTTCCGTTTTCTTTTATAAAAACTATTGGACTTGGACTACTGTTTTACTCTTCTTATTCTATTTCTTATGTTATGAGAACTAAGTGGCTTTTATGGAGTCCTTCGGGGTTCTATACGCCACGTTACATCTAGGGTTTACCCCTGCGTCGTGAGAAACAAATCAAAAACGACGATTAAATATCTTTGGTAAGTCAAAACACAAAATATTAAACTAATTTGATAAAATAAATTTAGAATTCTAGTTCCCTTATACTACTATATTTAATATATATATATATATATTCTATAAAATAAAATGTAAACAAATTGAAAAACTTACCTCCTTTGTGTCTTAGAGTTAAGTGAGCGTGTAAAGAGAGTTCCACTTACAGTGGACACAAGATAATCTCTTTTTTCAGATAACCAACTCCAACCCAATTCTCTATTTAACTCTTTAAAAAAGAATATTTCTCTCTCTCCTCGATATTATATTATTATTATTTTTTATTTTATTTTTATTTTCCTATTTCATAATATAAATCATTTCTTCTTTTTGCAAATAATCACCCTATAATCTACATAATCTTCAGATAATATAAAATTTTATTCTTTTGAAATTCTTCATATAATATAGAATTATATTTTATCCTAAACTTCTCAATGACGTAAATTGCAATAAATACTAAATATAATACATATTAATGAACACCTCAAATAAATGTGAAATCATTGATGAAATAGAATTACATAATAAATATTGCATCAATACAAAATTTACTTTAAATTTTACGTAAGTACTCAACTTTAAGACTATTACGTTGCCTACATAAATACTCTATTAATGCATTGTAGAGTTTAAAACGAGCAATTTTTTGTCCTTAATTTTTTATGTGTTGCTAAAAATTATTTAAATCAACTATTTCATCTTGTATCCAATTATTTTGTGTACTAATTTACTTTCCCTATTCCATTTTGACTATTGCATTAAGTATTTTCATGCACATTAAAAAGTGTAGTTTAATAATTTATAACTATAACATAAAAGTAGACTATTTGTATTATCATGTCATTTTTTGTGCATACTTTATATTGAAAAATAATTGTAATTTTAAATTACATATTTAAAGTGACAAGAAAATTTTAAAAAAAAATAAATTAAAAAATTGTTAATTCAGGATAGAAGTAGTATACTTATCAATAATATGTTTTTAGATGTTATATTGCTTAGAAAAGAATTACAAATATTAAAGACTTTGTTAATACTCTTATATAATATAAACTAGTAAAATTACCGCGCCTCTCGCGGGAATTCAATACCATGAAATTTATTAAATAATACTTAAAATCTACCAGTCATTGAAACTAAAACACTATATTACCTTACATACAAGATTACGTAGTAACGAACATTAATAATATCATAATTTATTGTTTTGCTTCCAGGAAGTGTAACTATTTGATATTTTTGGGGAATCAAATGAACATCAACCTGAGATAGTAATTTTTCTAATAAATAAATAATTGTTGGTGAAGGGATAAATAAATTTTAAAAGGCTGAAAAAAGTAAACAAATATTCTAATTTTAACGTGTAGAAAATCCAGCCCTACCTTTTGCTTTACATATATCCTTTTAAAGTTCCTAATTTAAATATATCATAAAAAATTATTATAATTGAAAATTAAAGAAATAATGTATCATATGGAAAAACAATTCAACTTATATATACTTGAGAGGGAAAATATTACACGAAACTATTCAGTTTGTTTGGGTATTTTTTTAAAAACTAGCATACCCAAGTGATGTAGTTCAATTTGAAACTACACTTCTATTCTAATCGTAGTGTCGAGAAATACATATATTACTTCAAGAAAAGTATTTACTTTTTTTTGGTTGAAAAAGATATTTATTTATTCATATATAATTAGCATCAATACAAGACCGGTTGCCTGAAGCATTACAAACAACTTGATTACTTACTACATTACTTGCTAAATTACTAGCTAGAGTTAAGCTATCCGTTAATAAAGGGGGCTTATCATGCCTAGCAAAAGTTTCTCCTTCCTTGTCCGCATTCATAGTCTTCATGACAAACAAAGGTGGAGTTGTCCATTCCACCAAATTAATATCTTCCACTAGTCCTACTGCTTTCTTAGTTAGTTTATCGGCCACCTGATTTTTCTCCCTGCGACTATGGTTGATCTGTGGGTTCCCCAACCTCTGGAGCAGCTGCCTGCACTCAAAAATTATATTAGTGTATGAATCATGACCTTTGTGAATCACATGCACTAATTCTGCTAAGTCAGTTTCAATTTGTAGATTGGAGATATTTCGTGGAGCCACCATTTTCAGTCCTATTACTAGAGCTAGTAGTTCTGAATGGAGAGCGTTGACAACATTTATTTTTGCTGAGAATCATGTTATCCAAGAGTCGTTGTTGTCACACATGACTCCTCCTGCTCCCCCATTTTTGGTAGGGTAGTTATAAGAGCCATCCATGTTTAGTTTGTATCCCGACTCCGGTGGTACCCACCTCTATTTGCACCTAGGATTACTACTCATACTTTCTTTAATGCCCAAATAATAGAATTCCATAGTTTTATTTAGAGGGTAGAGATTTGGATGTCATCCTTTTTCTCATTATGGTAATTGTGGTTCCTATTCAACCATATGCTCCAGATGTAACAAACTGAAATCCTCACTATATTAATAAGAGCACTGGAACACTATTACAACTTTAGGATTCTAATCGCAATAATTAAACTACCGAATACAATGGAAATATTGAAATAACAAGTAACTAAAGATAGAGATAAGAATAGAGATGAGAAACTTAGACTCTAGAAGAAAAGGAGAGATGACAAACATTTTCTTCAATATGCATAAACCCTCCTTTCAAACTCATTCTTCCTTTT
Source organism: Solanum stenotomum (assembly GCF_019186545.1). Classification (NCBI taxonomy): domain Eukaryota; kingdom Viridiplantae; phylum Streptophyta; class Magnoliopsida; order Solanales; family Solanaceae; genus Solanum; species Solanum stenotomum. The sequence continues at coordinate 31,125,798 of NC_064287.1, forward strand.
AACTAAATGTTAATCAGGCTGGGATCCCAAATAAAACACTCCAACATTTTACTTAGTCCAATCTCATTCACCACTTCTAACTCATAGGCCTTCATAGAGCTAGCTTGGTTCACAACAATACACCCGCCCCCAAAAAGAACCTTGTCCTCAAGGTTCGATTCGGGAAATGTCATCTGGAAACTTGGAGTATATTGAGCTTGGCTAGAGCAAGCAAAACCATGTAGGAATAACATCATAATTTTGTTGGCAGCTTGGAGTAGTCTAGACATTGTTGCATAATTCTTGCTTACCTTTGGAATAACATGGGAAAGAAGTTTAATAATGTGTGATGTGTCTAAAAGAACAATGCACTAAAAGATCTCACCCAAACTTACAAAAGCACTTGCACTTATAGAAGCACTGTTAGCAGCAAAATAAGGGATCTTTATCGTCATACTTACTAACAGCAAACTACACATACAACTACCAGTGGCTGCAATGCCTTTCTTATTCCATTCTTCATTAATATCAATTCATTTACTAACAACTGAAATATTCACCTTGAAGCATCGATGAATAGTGTTAGAAACTCGCATTCCACCAAATCTCTCCATTAGAACTGATACCAACCAATTACAACCACACTCTTTCTGATTTACAGTAAAATTCTTCGACATTATCAATTGGAGTTCAAGTATAACCTTCCCGGGAATCACACGCTTGTTCAAGAGGATTGCAAAAACTAATGTCGTACCTAAGCCATGAGCTAATCTTGGGTGTGCAACCCATTCTACCATCTCAAGGACCCCATAAATCTTACCTGCCGAAGGGTGCCCTCCCTGAAACTTTACCTTATATCCATTCCTTAAAATTATTACTTCATACTCCAATAACATGGTAGCAAGCACAATTATATAGTGAAGATGCAAAACTAATGTGTCCTTGAAATTGGCTGCCAAAACCTCATGTTTTATATCATAGTAATACTCATGTAAGACTAGTGTATATGCAATTGACAGACAGGTTAACATAATGCAGTTATAGACAATGATTAAGCACTCATTGGACAAGTAGGAGTTTACACACCGTGGTTGTCCAGGATCACACACTCTACTCGTAGAGTTTGGATAGGCAATTAGGAAAAACCTGATAGTACACCCTAGCAATAATAGCTCCTTCGCGTTGTATATTGTATAACTTGTTAGAGCCCTGAACTCGAAATGTATTTCTGGATCCCAGACACAAGGATCAACTGCCCTCGCTGGAATGGTTACACTAAGGAAATTAGCAGCATGAGCAAATGGAAATAGGCTCAACTTATGTTGACCGTCTAATTCCTCAACAGATTTTTCATTGTCAGCTTCAAGATATACATCAACTTAATGCATCGCACTTGTTGGAATGGAAACCTCATTCTCCTGAAAAAAGTTATCAAGACTTAAAGCTTCAACAATCTTTTTCCCCTGAAAAGATATTCTTATACTTTTGTTAATCAATGGGTCACTATCTACCTCGTCATGTATCATAGTAAGTATAGAGTGTAGCAATGCACTGGAAGAAATCGTTCTTGACCCCGTCATCCAACCTAAAAAAATGACACTCCCTAGAGACAAAGCCAGACTGTCGCATATCCTGTGCACACCTATACCATACGACAAGAATATTGGAAGATTGCACTCCTGCCCAGTATCAACCCAATTACATTTGGGTACGCAAAAGAAAAGGCAAAGCAACACTTCAACTTGGTCACCCCAGTGAATTTGTTCAAGAGAATCATGCCAATAGGGAACTGTGCGAAGCCATATAGTATCAGCAAATGGATAGTCAATTTCAACGAGTCGAGAACTTGCATTCGATATCACAGTACCTTTGCAAGCAAAAACAACCAACAAATCAGATGTATGCAGGGAAAGATATTTTTCAAATAACGCTACATTATCTAGTGAATTTTCCTCCTCATCACTATTAGATCAGCCCGTATCATGCAACACTGTAAGAGGTAACTTCATTTCTTTGTTGAAGTTATCATTTTAGACTTTGTCTACTGTAGTAACAGAATGTTCAACCTCATGGACAATAGTTTTCAGATTATGAATGTTGGAACTCACTGTTGTGTGGGAAATTTCGTCGAACACCTGATCTTCGATAATGAAAGAAGGTTCATGTACCAAATTCACTTCTACTGAGTTTGCATTCCCAATTAGTGGAGTCTCAATTTCTTCAAATGGTTCAACTTCAACATCATTTTTAGTAATCAATGCCACAGACTCTACAAATTTATACTTCATTGGCAATTTATCGAACACATGGTACATTTGTGAGCTTCCAGTGTCATAGGCTGAGGCAGAGGACTGTAGAGAATTAGCTAGACGCCCCAACACTTTTCTGTTAGTTCGTTGTCGAAAACGCTGGGAGAATCTATCCTTGAAATGCTTCCAATCGAAAAATAGCTTGTTGTGAAACAACCAATTGAACTAGGTTAGAGCTTCACCATTAAGATAGAATGAAGGAAGAGGTAACCAGTACTCCTCGTCAAAGCCAAGGAAGGTGAAGTACTGCTCTGCCCGATAAAGCCAACCCTCTGGTCTGCTGGTGCCACAGAATCGATCCAGTATCACCACTTCCTTTAGAGTACGTCAATGAAAGCACCAATGTAACAAACCAAAATCCTCACTATATTAATAAAAGAATTGGAACACTATTACAACTTTAAGATTCTAATTGCAATAATCAAACTACCGAATAACAATGGAAATATTGAAATAACGAGTAACTAAAGATAGAGATAAGAATGGAGATGAGAAACTTAAACTCTAGAAGAAAAGAGGAGATGACAAACATTTTCTTCAATATGCATAAACCCTCCTTTCACACTCATTCTTCCTTTTAACCAAATGCTAATCAGGCCTGGATCCCAAATAAAACACTCCAACATTTTAATTGGTCCAATCTCATTCACCACTTCTAACTCATAGGCCATAGAGCTAGCTTGGTTCACAACACTAGAAGTAAAAGGGAATGCGAAATTCCAATCAATGTTGTTGTGGATGTTGAAATTCTTTATTTTCCTAATAGTTGTTGTCCAATCAGTCTCTCTATCATCTAGGATGGGTTGTAGATATTCCATCAAACCTAGGTTCTCCCAAAAGTACGTAGCCTTGGGACATTTAACAAATATGTGCATAGTAGTCTCTATTTCTCTGCAGATGACACACGATGGTCTAATGTTGATTCAGATTGAGTGAAGTTGTTGACAAGTCAGGAGTCTCTTGCGATTACTTATCCATAGGAAGAATTTAATTTTTTTCAGGCTTTGGAGCTTCTAGATCCAGTTGAATTCTCTACTAGACTATTTTTTATTCATGATTTTCCCCTTGATGTTGTGGTACATAGAGGAGGTACTAAAGATCCTATTTGTAGTTATCAACCAAATTGGTTTATCTACCGAATTTGCTATATTTGGGATGTTAATTTGTACGATCTTGTGGATAATGGTTTGAGATATAGGGTATGGTATATTTTCCAGCTTCCACTATCCACTTATGATAATAGTGTTTAATAGTCTCTCGGATTTCTCGAACGAAAGGGGTCCACTAAGAAGGTCCCGTATGATTGGGGAGTTCGAGATCCACGGATCTGTCCAAAAGTTAATTTGTTTCTCATCCCCTACTATCCAGTGAAGACATTCTTTGAACTCATCCCAGCCTTTCATAATGTTTTCCAGGTAGTGCTGACTTGTTTTCTATGTTTAGATTCTTTTCCTAATCTGTTTGATTTAGTATACACGTCAAGGATCGTTTTAGCCCACAGTGTCTTGGGATTCCTAAATAGTCTCCACGCTAGACGTGCTAACATTGCCTTGTTCTTCGTGGAGTACCTTTGAACTCCCAATCCACCTTCCTGTTTAATCCTTGTTACTAAATCCCAACTTATAGGATGGAGCTTTTTTTTCTCCTCTGTGGATCCCCATATAAAATTTCTTTGGATTTGGTTTATTCGTTTTGTTATGCTACCTGGTAGCTTAGCTAGCTACATTATGTATGTTTGGGATGCTATTTAGGATGATTTAGTTAGTGTGGTTCTTCCCGCTATGTTTAAAATTTCGTTTTCCAGCTAGCAAGCTTGGATTGCATGTTATCTATAATAAATTAGAAGTCCCAAGTTGTCTATTTTTTATGAAACATTGGATACCCTAGGTACTTCCCAAAACTATTGCTTTATTTGAGGATCCCTACAATTGTTGGAGAATAGAATTTTAGATTTGGTGTGATTTATACTTTGACCACTCCTAGTGCATAAATCTAGGAGAGTGTTTGTTATTGTCCTACACGTGTCAATATCAGCTTTCCCAATGAGTACTAGGTCGTCTGCGAAGAAGTGGTGGGACAATTTTGGTCCTTTTCCTGCAATCCGTACAGGTTTCCACACTTTTTGTATTACTTGGTTATTTGTTTCTCTCGACAGTACTTCCATACATATAATGAATATATATATATATATATATGGTGACATGGGGTCCCTCTGTCGTATTCCCCTTTTGGACTCGAAGTAATTTGTTCTAGTTCCATTAATCAAAATTGCAATCTTGCTAGATGAAATACCAAGACATTATGAGGTTGATAATATTTGATGGAAAATTAAAATAATGCAGTGTATATTTTACAAATGACCATTCCAATTTGTCAAAAGCCTTTTCTAAATCTATCTTCATTATCATGTTTCCATTTTCCCCATTCATTTTTTTGAAGTGATTGATTATCTCCTGGACAATAATAACGTTATTTGTTGCTTGTCTATTTTTGGGGAAACTAGCTTGGCATGGGCCAATGATTTTATTTAGAATAGGCTTAATTTTGTTCACCACTACTTTGGTAATTATTTTGTATGTAGTGTTACAAAGGCTTATGGGTTTAAAGTCTTTTAAATTGGTAGCATTTTTCTTCTTAGGTATAAGGCACACATTAGTAGTGTTAATCAGTGGGTTAATGCTTTCCTACGCCCAAGTTCTCTTACAAAAGGCTACCACCGATGACCTTACTATTCCCCAATAATTTTGGTAGAAGAATGGGTGTTTACCATCTGGCCCAGGTGCGTTATGCGGTTGGAACGAGAAGACTGTACGGATGAGTTCTTCATCTGTCAAGTTGTTATCTTGATTTACGTAAGTACGGATGGACTGTTTATGATTAGTGTTGAATTGGTTAGTGAAAAAAGAGGTAATGTATTCTATTATGTTACTTTGGTTACTTAACCAACTACCATCTTCTATTTGTAAGGACATGATTTTATTTCTTCTTCTATGATTTAATGTGGTAGAATGGAAAACCTCGTGTTAGAATCTCCTTGCGTAAGGCAATATACTCTTGATCTAAGTTTCCAGTACTATTCCTCTCTTTTTAATATTTCATTGAACTTTAATATTAGACTACTTTCTAATTCTATATGGAAGTTACTGTATGGGTAATTATGAGAAGATTGTAAGCCCTGTAGTCTATTTAAAATCTTCCTTTTCGTGTGGAAAATATCCCCAAAGGTTATTTTCGCCCAGCCAGTAATCTTGGATTCAAATTTACCAAGGATCCTAGCAAGTTATCACCCATATTCCAGGCCTGGTCAACAATTTTGATAAAATCCGGATGGGATATCCACATCGTTTCTAGCCTAAAGGGTCTAGCCCTAACGTTGCTCGAGTTACTAGTCAAGGTCATTAGAAGTGGTGTGTGATCAGAATGGGTTATTGGCAAGTGTTGTACTTGCGCATTTGGATAACACAATAACCATTCATTATTCTCTAAGAATCGTTCTAGGCATTTGAAAATTAGGGAGTTTCCAAGAAAAGTATTTACGACTTGTAGTAAACTTGAGAATATATTCATATTTCATATTGAATATGAGCAATTAATTTATTGTGTAGTTATCTATATCTTTGAGATTAAAAGAGGCTCCAATCTAGTCATGTTCCTCTATAGGTCATCCGATACAACATTCTTGAAGCCATGTCAAAAGTTTATTAATTATTGTCTTCTTTTGCTGGTTCACTTCGCACATCAATATATGATAAGGTTTTAAAGGTCGTTATGTCCTTACAATGACATACCAAATTTGAATTTTGTCTTCAAAAGATAGTAGTATAGATCTTTAAGGGATTTTTTATCGTACCTTCAATCATTCCAGTTGAGAAAATTTTCTTGAATACTCAATTAATGTGTCTTATTTAATTTGAACTAACAAATACTTATAACAACAACTTTGTAGAAACATAAACAACAAAGTTTAAATCATGCAAATAATAATTAATAACATAAATATATATTAATGACTTTAAAAACACATACTAGGATCTATAACAATAGAATGAAATAGAAAGGAAAAAATTGAGTCCACTGAATGCACAGTGTCTCCTTAAGAAAATTATTCCGATCTAGTATTCAAGGTTTAAAGGAATAGATCATCTCAGGATAGAACAAATTCTTTTCACCAGTTTATTGTTACAAAAATAATGGTGTCAGTGGGCCACTCAACATGAGCAAAGTACACAAATATTTAATAGTGTAGAAGAAGAAGAAGAATTTCAGAATTTTTGTTGTTTTAAAATAAGAGGAAATCCCTATATATATATAGACAACAAAGGGTAGTGTGAACAAACACTTATTGTGCCTTATCGGAAATGTTACAACTCTTGAAAAAGTTACAACCCTTCGAAGAGGTCACAACATTTGATAAAAATCACATCTTTTCATAAAAGTCGCAACTCTTCATAAAAGACGCAATTTTTCGTAAAAGCCACAACTTTTCATAAAACTCACAACTTTTTTTGAACAGCGCAACTTTTCATATTTCATTCATACCTTTTAAAAACGAACAACTTGTACTTTAAATATCAATTCAAAGCTCTAATAATGAAATAGGCATTCAACCTATATTGTGCCATCCCTAGACAAAAAAAATGATTACCTCAAATCACCAAAGGTAAAGTAAGATTATTGAGAAACAGTAAACTAATTCATGCAACAATGCAAGTATATATACATATGTAACGACCCATAAAATGAATAGGTGAAGCTAGAGCCTAACGTGTGTGTGTTTGAGTTGTTCTGAGGTTTGAGGGTGTAAAATGTTGTCCCGAGCTATGGTTGAGGGGTTTAGGGGTTAAATGTCACGATACGAATCCCCAAGGACCACTCTAGGGGTCCTTGAGGAGGACCCTAAAGCCTAACCCCCAAGACCCCAAAGAAACCAAAAATTGTCTAGTGTGTTGACCTACGCCCCGCAGGTCCATCTATGCCCCGTTGATGGCCTCCGTAGGTCAATCTCCCAAAAAATGAGTTGCAACCATAAACCACGAAGCTGATAGAGTGGTCTGTGATCCCACCAACGGTCCGTGGGTGGGGGTTTCGTGGGTAGCACCTGTTTGCTGTCCAAAGTCGGCCAAGTGGAGGGGCAACTTAGTAAATCCCTCCTTTGGTTAGTTGAGTTAATGCAAGATTAATATTGGGTTATTAAGATATTTTAAGGATTTTAAAAGTATTAAACCACATTTACAATTCATTATTTCAAATCACCCCAAAGTTAGAAACCTCTCTTCTCAAAAGTTCTCTCTCTAGAAATTCCATTGAAGAGCAAGTTCAAGGTCAAGTCTAGGGGGTCAAGGAGCAGCTTTCTTCTTCAATTTCGTGTGGATTTATTCCCTAAAGGTATGGTGGTCTTCATCCTTGACTTAGTTTCTTTCAAGGAGCCAATTTCAAAGTTGATTTCAAGTCGCCAATGTTTCCCCAAAAAAAACCTTAGTTTTCAATCTTAGCATGGGTTCGATTCCAAACGATTTTCAAAGGCTTTATTGCATTGCAGTATGAATGACTTATGGATTTAAATATGAACTAATATGATTTCTTCCTTGAACCCATGTTTTCCCCCAAATTCTTAGGTTGGGAATTGATTGATTATGCAAGTATGTTGAATTGTTGATGTTTATATTTAATTAGCTATTGAATCATGTCAATTTCCTTATCTATTGTAGTATCTTAGATTTATGGATTGATGTTGGTTCATGGCCTTGAAAGGCAAGTTCATGAAGGATCTATGCATGAATATGATGTGAAGTATGTGTGTGTGATCTCAATAAAAGTATGATGATCATGTTTAGAATGTAGTAGTGTTATGATTGAAATCATATTCTCAATTAAAACTCATGAATGATGATGATAGAATGTGAAGGGTTTTCTCCTATGTAATGTATGTCTTAAATTAGTAGGCTTATGCATCCTTTTCCTCAATTAATGAAAGTAATGTGATTATTGTATCTTGAATTGGTAGGCTAAGGCATGCTTTTTTTGTATTGATGAATGTGATCTTAAATGAAGTATCTTGAATTGGTAGCTTATGTGTCCCTTTCTTGAATGAATGAAAGTAATCTGATTATTGTATCTTGAATTGGTAGGCTAAGACATCCTTTTCTTGTATTGATGAATGTGATCTTGAATGAAGTATCTCGAATTGGTAGGCTTATGAATCCTCTTCTTGAATGAATGAAAGTATAGTTGAATGTTGAATCTTGAGTTGGTAGGCTTAGGCACCCTCTCTTTTGTAATGAATGTATATTGACTTAAATGAATATGAATCGATGGGCTTATGGCATTCCTTTCATAAATGAAGTACTGTAATGACGACTCTTGAATCGATAGGCCTATGGCATTACTTTCCTAATGAGTCAATGTACCATGAATCGATAGGCTTGGCACTCCTTTCATGAGTATGATAATGTAATGAGGAACCATGAATCAATAGGCTTATGGGATTCCTTTAATAAGGACTCTAGTGCTTTCCTAACCATGAACCATGATTCGATAGGCTTATGGCATTCCTTTCATGTGTAATGGATATGACTTGGGTCGATAAGCCAATGGCATTCCTCTCAAGTACAATGATGTAATGTGAATGAAATACTCTATGAGAATGTAGGGTAAGCACCGAGTGGATATAATATGATGGAAACTCTCCCAATGTTAGGTTAGAGTTCTAATGAACATCTTCATATCCCATAACTATGTGCCAACATAGGTCCTAGCTAGTGGATCTAGCTAAGTTAAATGTACCGGTCTTACCTTAGGCAAGTATACCACCTCTTTACGGTGTGGGGCTTCATGACACCGGATTCCATGTCAAGCTCACATGGTCTATGTCGGTTCATTGCTTATTCCCATCATGTGAGATGTGCATTATGGCTTCTCGAGCACAAGTACTTGATGTTTCCATTTCTTTCATGTAAAAGACTATTGTTAGACTTTTCGATTGTAAATGGCCGTGACCCTTCTTTTGTTTCAGATTTTGGTTTTAGATGACCATAAGAGACAATAGACTTCCGTTGTGATTCAAGTGTTTTAAATGAGTATTTTGATTGTATGGTTTTAAAGAAAGTTTTAATTTCGTACTATTTCTCTTATCGAATGCAATGAAATGCTATGAGGCTATAATGAGACCCCTTCGGGATCAAGTACGCCGTGTCGCATCTAGGGGCTAGCCTCAGATCGTGACAACAGTATTAAGTTTGACCAGTATTCCTATCTGACGATTAGTTGCTTAAGTAGGTTCCAAAGGGGGCTGATATTTATACATATGGAAGATTTGGTGGAGGCTTAATTTATATGAATGTGGTGACAATTGTGGTTTCTGAGAGGAGGAGAAGACTAGTTTTGGAAATAAATAAATTAAAAGAGAACTCTGGATTGTGGTGGTGCCACATACGCCGGCCTAGTTTTCTCTTTTATATATATAGATGATAGATGATAGATGATAATATTAAAATAATTTTAAATTACATATTTAAAGTGAAAAAATTTTTAGAAAAAAACTAAAATAGAAAAATTATTAATTTGAGTGAAAGTAGTAACTTGTCAATAAAATAGTTTTAAATGTTATTTTACATTAGAAAATAATTACAAATAATAAATACTTAATTTATGATATAATAAAAATAATATTAACATAGTAAAAAATTGAAATAGAGAGGTAAATTTGGAGAACTATTATTCACCTCTCTATAAATGGAGGATAGAGAGTTAATATTCGGGGGGGGGGGGGGGGNAAGACATTCTCTATTTTACTCTCCAAATATAGAGAATGGAGAATAAAATAGAGGGATTGGAGATAGTCTATGCATCCCCAACCCTATTCTCTATTTTACTCTCCAAATATAGAGTTCTCTATTTTTTCAAATTTGCATAAAATACAATTACACTCCAAATATAGAGTTCTCTCCAAATATAGAGTTCTCTATTTTCTTATTTCATAACATACATCCTTTCTTTCTTTCTTTCTTTTTCCAAATAATCACTTTATATAATTTTCATATATATAAAATTTAAATTCTTTATTTAATATAAAATTATATTCTTTTTCTAAATAACAAAATTGCAAGAAAATTTATATAATATATAAATTAATGAACAATTCAAATAAAAGTGAATTACAATTAAATAGATACTTAACTTTCAAAATTATTATGTTGCTCCCATAAATGTTCTATCAATGCATTACAGAGTTTAGAAATGAGCATTTTTGTCCTTAATTTTTTTATGTCTAGCTAAAAATTGTTCCAATCAGAGACTTTTCATCTACCACTATTTCTGTCGTTGTAGTTGACCTCTACGACATCTTGAATTGGTGCATTAAGATCACGTTCATACTTGATTATCACGACGTGCGGTATATACATATAGTCATTATATCACGTCGCACTTCATTTCTCCAAAAATGTGTCGCTCTTGTAATAATTGTAAAATGTGATTGCAAAACTTCGAATGCACGTTCAATATCTTTCCGGCACGATTCTTGTTTCATCGCAAAATATTTCTTCTTTTGGGAATGTGGATCTCAAATAGTTTGAACAATTGTAGACCATTTAATTTTGTGCATTCTTTATAGTAAAAATTAATAATAAAATCAAATTATATTAAAGTGACGAAAATTAAAAAGAAAATTGAAACATATAGTTTGAACAATTGTAGACCATTTAATTTTGTGCGTTCTTTATAGTGAAAATTAATAATAAAATCAAATTATATTAAAGTGACGATTTTTTTTAAAAAATGAAACATTATTAGTTTGGTATGAAAGTAGTATATATTAAATAATATATTTTAAAATATAATATTACATTTACAAAGAATTACAAATATTAGTGATTTAATCAGTGGCCTTATATGAAAAATAATACGTTAATTACAAAATAATATAAATAATGAAAAAGTAAAATAGAGAGTATGAATAATAGTTCTCCAACCAAATTTGGAAAAGTTCTATTCACATCTTGTAACGACCAGGTTCCGTCATTATAGAAAATCCAACAAGGGAAAATTTGGGGCCGCGAAAACTTTTCGTAGTATTTGGATTTTTCCCAACCTAGTCCAGATTTGGACGAAATCGAAGTCATATAGGTGTAGGGAAATCTGGTATCAATCGGGTGATCTAATTATGATTTTAATTACATGAGTGGATAGATAACTCGTTAAGAATCTGTACGACTTAAAGAAATTGAATTCGGGCATGTAGAACTCCCAGAATCTATCTTAGCATGAAGGGAATTTTCTAAGCGTCGTTGGTTAGAGGTGTGTTGTGAGATGAGGATCTTAGAATTATTAAAATAGCTCACTATTTCGTACAAGCCGCATTGGCACTGGGTTTTGTCGCTCTGGCTGGGCCGATGTAGCGGGGTGGGGGCCGCTGTGGTGGGCCAGATGCGACTTAAGGTCGTAAATAAACCCCTAAACGACCTTATTCTGCACATTTCGACTTTTAGAGCTAAGGAACGAACCCTAGGTGACTTTTGATAGTTTTCCACCATTCTTGAGGCTAAAGGTAAGCTTTTCACTCTCCGGATCCATTTTTTGATCTGTAAAACGTAATAGAATGGGTAAATATCAATGGGGAAGGGTTTTGATTTGGAATATATGGTGGAAACAACCCTAATTTGGATATTTGAGATCATAGGTATGATCTAGGGTTGTTATAATTATTAGTAATCAGGGTAATTAGTGATTGTTTATTGATTCCCGTATATTATTGATTATTTGTAGACCAAGAACAAGTGGAATGAATCCGGAAAGGGAAGCATCAAGTTTTTTAGAGTTTCTAGCTTGTTTCAAGGTAGGTGATGATTGTGATTCTATGATTGTGTGATGTATGTTCGTTCTTGCTTCGTTATGATACATGTATGTATATGAATGTTGCATTATTGATCACACTTATTATAAATGAGATAGATGAAGGATGACTTCCATGAAATCATGACTTAAATGTATGATCTTGAGGATATACTTGTGATTGTGATTGTGGTGTGTTGAATGGATCGGTTGCCACATTCCGACATAACTAACATGGATCGGTTGCCACCTTCCGGCATAATCATTGGATCGGGTACCACATTCCGGTATGCTAACAATTTGGGTTTGGGTTCCATGACAGGACCAATGACTTGTCATAATTATGTATTTTGAGAAATGTGAAATTGTACCTTGTTCGTAAATGTTGATAATATTGTATATGTTCAATATATGCTTGTGATAATATTGTTGTATTGACTTATTTATGTTGCACTTAGTGAATTAGCTGTGTGATCTTACCAGTACACTGTGGTTGTATAATGATACTGCACTTGCTCTTATTTTTGTTGAGTACAGGGCATCTTCCGGCGGCTATTAACAGACCTTGCTTAGGAGATCATTGACCTTCGCTTCGAATTCATGGGTGAGCTAGTTCTTTTGGTCTGCCATGAGTTCTCCTTTCTTCTATATCCACCTTTTCATACTTAGATTTTTCTAGTTAGTTGATTAGTTCATTAGTTTGGGGTTGTATCTTAGACTTGTTGAACTTTAGATGTTTTGGTACATTGACTTTCAGGTTCTTTGTGTTACTTCCGCAATGTTAGTTTGTTGTTAGATATCAATTTGGAGTTTATGGGATGTTTATTTTCTTTCCTTAGTATTTAACTTAACTGCTTTAGTTTTGGTTTAGTTGCTTGGTTTGGGTTGTAGTAGTGGTTCTCCCACCGGAGGGTTAGCGTGGGTTCCAATAACGATGGTCTGGGTCATGACAAAGCTGGTATCAGAGCCTAGGTTCATTGATCTCGATGTACCAAAACGAGTCTAGTAGAGTCTCGCGGAATGGTACGGGGACGCCTTTACTTTTCTTCGAGAGGCTATAGGACTTTAGGAAATCTTTTTGTTTTCTCTTGTCTCCTTTCGAGCTATAACTTGATTCCAATTTGTATAAGTCGATTCAAATTGGTATCTAACCTCCTTCACTCTTCTGTCCGCAGATGGTTTATACTAGATTCAACTGCGTCAGCCCAGTAGCTCCCGTCAATGCTACAGTGGAGAAATCTACAGCGAGAGGTCGCGGTCAAGAAAGAGGTAGAGGCTGAGGAAGAGTGATGCCTGCTAGAGATGGGGTACCGATCGTAAATGCTCCCCAAAATGAGGCTCCTCCCATCCATCATGAGGAGATAGAAGAGGATATTAAGGTTGAGAATATTGAGGTTGGACAAGAGGAAGAGGTGCAGGCTGAGACTACCAGTGTTCCTCCCATAGAACCAGTGTTAGCTCAACAGATCATGTCGTTCCTGAAAGGGTTGGTTGGTCCTGGAATGCTTCCTTCTGCTCAACCAACTCAAGCTCCTACTAACCCCCCTATTGCTAGCACTGCGCCCAAGGTGGGTGGGATCGGAGGTAATGATGTTTTCTTCCGTCCTTTGTTGGGTTATGTTATGACTGGTAATGAACATGAAATGTTGACTTAGTTTTTGAAGCTAAAGCCTCCTGTATTTTTTGGTTCTGAGAATAAGGATGCTTATGAGTTTATCCTAGACTGCTATGAGAGGCTTGACAAGTTGGGAATTGTCCATCAGCATGGGGTTGAGTTCGTGACTTTTCAGCTTCAAGGTGAGGCTAAGCAGTAGTGGAGAGCTTATATGGAATGTATATCTTCAACTTTACCTCCACTTAATTGGACCCAGTTTCATGCTCTATTCTTGGAGAAATATGTGCCTAGAACTTTGAGGGATCGTAAGAAAGATGAATTTATGGTGTTAGAGAAAAGTGATATGTATGTGGTTGCTTATAAGGCTAAGTTCCATGTTTTGTTTAGATATGCTACTCAATTGGTGATTACTGAGGAGGAGAGGATCTGTTTATTTATTAGGGGACTAAATTCTGAGTTGCAGGTATTATATGTTTATATGACCTCTGCAGGGAAGAGCTTTAATGAAGTAACAAACTCTGTTAAGAAACTGGAGGGGGTGAGGCGAGACGGTCAGGCTGAGGCATTGGCAAAAAGGGTCAAGAACTCGGGTAACTTTCAAGGTTCTTACTCGAAGGGGTCCGAAACGCCAACGCTTACAACCAAGCCAATTCAGTCGCTATACCCACCTCTATAGGTAATTACTCGAAAACTCCATCTCATAATTTTCAGGATAGCCAGAGAGTAGCGCCTCCGACGGGCAACAGACCATCTTTTAATCGTACTTGCTACAATTGTGGAGAACCTGGGCATATGAGGAGAGATTGTCCCCACCCACAAGTGTTAGATTCCACGCAACAGCCTTCTAGAGAAGTGGTACCCGCAGGGAATGGGAATAATGGTAAAGGATGTCCACAAAGTGGGCGAGGAGGTAATCAAAGAGGCAGTGGAGGTAGAGGAAATGGTAATGAAGGCAGGGGTAACGTACAACCAGGCAAGGAAATGGCTTATCAAGATGATAGGGCTCAGTGTTATGCTTTTTCGGGCAAGAATGAGGCAGAGGCATCTGACGCAGTGATCACAGGTACTATTCTTGTCTGTGATCGGATGGCTAATGTGTTATTTGATCCGGGTTCTACTTACTCATATGTATCCGTGAGATTTGCCTCAGAATTTGCTATGATTTGTGATATACTTGATGCCCCCATCCATGTTTCTACCCCAGTTGGGAAGTCTGTCATAGTCACCCATGTTTATTTTGCTTGTCCCATTTTATTTATGGGTTATCAGACTTGGGCTGATTTGGTGATTTTGGATATGATGGACTTTGATGTAATCCTAGGCATGACTTGGTTGTCCCCCTATTATGTCATGCTTAATTGTAATATTAAGTCTGTAACTCTAGAAATTCCGGGAAGGAAAAAATTAGATTGGGAAGGGGTGTATAAGCTTAAGCAAGCTAAGATCATATCCTCCATTCGGGCTAGAAAATTGGTGGGCGGGGTTGTTTTGCTTATTTGGCTAATTTTAGAGATGTTGAGACTGAGGCTCCATCCATTGAGTCTATTCTTATTGCGTCAGAATTTAGAGAATTGTTTCCTAATGACTTTCCTGGTATGCCTCCGGATAGGGATATAGACTTCTGCATTGATTTAGAACCTAGTACTCATCTTATTTTTATCCCTCCATATCGCATGGCTCCTACAAAATTAAGAGAGCTTAAGGCTCAAATCCAAGAACTTCTTGATAAGAGATTTATTCATCCTAGTGCTTCCCCTTGGGGTGCTCCAGTTTTGTTTGTTAAGAAGAAGGATGGAAGTATGAGAATGTGTATAGATTACCGGCAATTGAATAGGGTCACCATTCGAAACAAGTATCCATTGCCTAGAATAGACGATCTTTTTGACCAATTGCAAGGTGCATCAGCTTTCTCTATAATTGATCTAAGGTCCG
This sequence comes from Solanum stenotomum, assembly GCF_019186545.1. Lineage (NCBI taxonomy): Eukaryota > Viridiplantae > Streptophyta > Magnoliopsida > Solanales > Solanaceae > Solanum > Solanum stenotomum. The sequence continues at coordinate 31,141,461 of NC_064287.1, forward strand.
GCTACCATTAGTTTAAAATTATGCCTGAGAATGTGCCCAAGACGGCATTTAGAACTCGCTATGGGCACTATGAATTCCTAGTTATGACCTTTGGTTTGACTAATGCGCCTGCAACCTTCATGAGTTTGATGAATGGGGTGTTCAAACCATTCCTTGATTCATTGTTATAGTCTTCATTGATGATATTTTGGTCTAATCAAAAAGTGAGGAAGAGCATGACGACCATCTTCGTATTGTTCTAGGTGTTCTTGGTAAACAAAGGTTGTATGCTAAATTTTCCAAGTGTGAATTTTGGTTGACTTCGATTGCATTTTTGGGGCATGTAGTTTCAAAATAAGGGGTAATGGTAGATCTTCAAAAGATTAAGGCGGTTAAGAATTGGGTTCTGCCTAACTCTGTGACGGAAGTTAGGAGTTTTGTTGGGCTCTCTAGCTATTATCATCGATTTGTGAAGAACTTTGCTTCTATTGTCACTCACTTGACTAATTTGACCAAAACGGAGATACCATTTGAATGGATTGAAAAATGTGAGGAGAGCTTTCAAAAGATCAAGACTCTCTTGATCACCGCACCTATTCTAGAATTACCGATTGACGGTAAAGATTTTATTGTCTATTGTGATGCTTCATATTCTGGTTTAGGTGTTGTGTTGATGCAAGTTAGAATGTTATAGCTTATGCATCGCGTCAATTGAACATGCATAAGAGGAATTACCCAACGCATGATTTGGAGTTGGGAGCGGTAGTGTTTGCTCTTAAGATATGGCGGCATTACCTATATGGTGTTAAGTGTGAAGTGTGAAGTGTTTACGATCATCGTAGTTTGCAACATGTGTTCACTCAAAAGGATCTGAATTTGAGGCAACGAAGGTGGATGGAATTACTGAAGGATTATGATGTCACCATTTAATACCATCCGGGCAAGGCTAATGTGGTGGCAGACGCTTTGAGTCAAAAAGCGGTGAGTATGGGTAGTTTAGCTTGCTTGAGTGTATCCAAGCAACCTTTGGAGAGTCTAAGTTCATTTAGTTGGGCATCTCAGAAAGAGGTGGGGTGTTAGCTAGTATTGAAGTGAGGGCAACATTCATTGATGAGATCAAGGCCAAACAATTTGAGGATGAAAATTTGAATGAACTTAAGAAAACGACTGCAATGGGTAAGGCACAAGATACCACTCTTGATGCGGAAAGTGTGCTTAGTTTTAAGGGGAGGATTTGTGTTCCTCGAGTTGATGATTTGATTCAAAAGTTATTGATAGAGTCTCATGGTTTGCGGTATTCTATTCATCCGGGTGTGACCAAGATGTATCGAGACTTGAAGCAAATTTATTTGTGGCTGGGCATGAAGAGGGATATAGTGGAGTTTGTGGCTAAGTGTCAAAATTGTCAACAAGTGAAGTATGAACATCAACGGCCTGCGGGTTTCCTTCAAAAAATGTCAATTCTGGAATGGAAGTGGAAGAGAATAGCCATGGATTTTGTGGTTGGTCTTCCCAAGATGTTGGGGAGTTCGATTTTATTTGGGTAGTGGTTGATAGATTGACTAACTCAGCTCATTTTATTCCGGTAACAATAGATTATAATGCTGAAAAATTGGCCAAGGTGTATTTGAAAGAGATAGTGAGGTTGCATGGGGTGCCCCTCTCTATCATATAAGACAGTGGAACCCAATTCACATCCAAGTTTTGGAGGAAATTGCATGATGAATTGGGCACACAACTCACTTTTAGTACCGCTTTCCATCCGCAGACGGACGGATAGTCGAAGAGGACTATTCAAGTGTTAGAAGACATGTTGAGGGCATGTGTGATTGACTTTGGAGGACATTGGGATAAATTCTTACCTTTGTGTGAATTCTCTTATAATAATAGGTATCACTCCAGCATAGATATGACACCGTTTGAGGCACTCTATAGGACGGGATGTAGATCACTCATAGTTTGGTTTGAGGCTGGAGATGTGAAACCTTTGGGGGTTGATTTAGTGAAGGATGCTCAAGATAAGGTGAGGAGTATTCAAGCTAAGCTTCTAGCAGCCCAGAGTAGACAGAAGAAGTATGCGGATCATAAGGTAAGAGACATGGCGTTTCAAACCAGTGAGAATGTTCTTCTTAAGTTATCACCCATGAAAGGAGCAATGAGGTTTGGCAAGAAAGGTAAGCTAAGTCTGCGATACATTGGTCCCTTTGAGGTTCTTGAATATGTAGGACTGGTAGCGTATAGATTGTCTTTACCTCCTACTCAATCCGGAGTTCATTCGATATTTCATATGTCCATGTTGAAGAGGTATCATGGTGATGGAGATTATATCATTAAGTGGGACCCAATCGTGTCAGACAAAGACCTCCAATATGAGGAGGAACCGGTTGCAATTCTTGATCGTGATGTGCGTAAGTTGAGGACAAATGAGATTAATTTCGTGAAAGTTCAATGGAAGCATAGTTCAGTTGAGGAAGCTACTTGGGAAACCGAGAAGGCCATGCGAGACAAGTATCCCCAATTGTTTGTCGATTTAGGTACTACTTCATTCTTCCTTAGCCTATTTTTTTCCTAAGTTTGTCACTCGGGGACGAGTGATGGGTAAATTGGTATCTATTGTAACGACCGGGTTCCGTCGTTATAGAAAAACCAATGGGGGAAAATTTGAGGCCAGGAAAACTTTTTGTAGTAATTGGATTTTTCCCAACCTAGTCCAGATTTGGGCGAAATCGTAGGCATTAAGGTATAGGGAAATCTGGTATCAATCGGTGATCTAATTATAATTTTGATTACATGAGTGGATAGATAACTTGTTAAGGAATCCGTATGACTTTACCAAATTAAATTCGGGCGTGTAGAACTCCCGAAATCGATCTTAGCATGAAGGGGATTTTCTGAGCGTCGTTGGTTAGAGGTGTGTTGTGAGATGGGGGTCTTGGAATTATTAAAATAGCTCACTGTCTCGTGCAAACCACTTTTTGTGCTGGGTTTTGTTACTCTGGCGGGGTGCTGTGGTGGGCCAGACGCGACTTAAGGTCGTAAATAACCCCTAAACAACCTTATATGCACATTTTGATTTTTAGAGGTAAGAAACGAACCCCACGCGACTCTTGATAGTTTTCCACCATTCTTGAGGCTAAAGGTAAGCTTTTCACTCCCTGAATGCGTTTTTTTATCCGTAAAACGTAACAAAATTGGTAAATATCGATGGGGAAGGGTTTTGATCTGGAATTTATGGTGGAAACAACCCTAATTTGGATACTTGGGATCATGGGTATGATCTAGGGTTGTTAGAATTGTTAGTACTCCGGGTAATTAGTGATTGTTTATTGATTCCCGTATATTATTGATTGTTTGATAATATTGTATATGTTCGATATATGCTTGTGATTATATTGTTGTGTTGATTTACTTATGTTGCACTTAGTGGGATAGCCGTGTGATTCTACCAGTATACTGTGGTTGTGTACTGATACTGCACTCGCTCTTATTTTTGTTGAGTACAGGGTATCTTCCAGCAGCTATTAACAGACCTCGCTTAGGAGATCAGTGATCGTCACTTCGAATTCAAGGGTGAGCTAGTTCTTCCGGGCTGCCATGAGTTCTCCTTTCGTCTATGTCCACATTTTTGGAGTTAGACTTTTCTAGTTAGTTGATTAGTTCATTAGTTTGGGGTTGTATCCCTTTTTGTTTAGACTTGTTGAACTTTAAATGTTTTGTTCAGGTTCTTGGTGTTACTTCCACAATGTTAGTTTGTTATTAGATATCAGTTTGGAGTTTATGGGAACTCTATTTTCTTTCCTTAGTATTTAACTTAAATGCTTTAGTTTTGGTTTAGTTGTTTGGTTTGGGCTGTAGTAGTGGTTCTCCCACCGGAGGGTTAGTGTGGATGGCAATCACGACGGTCTGGGTTGTGACACATCTCTATAAATGTAGGGTAGACAATGAATTTAAAAAGGGGTTGGAGAGCCCATTCTCTATTTTACAGTATAACTTTAATGTTTCGAGTCATTGTTATATAGTGCAGCAACTAAATCTTTAATTATTTAACAAAGTAAATGGTAATATAATAAAAAAATTTAATGACTAGAATTGTGGGATTGCCCTATATTTTGGGAGCAAATATATAAAATATGTATTATCCTGATTATAGATAAAGCTTACTTTAATTTACTAAATAACAATTATTAATTAAAATTTGTGATATATATGTCTCATTCAAATAATTGATTTGAGGAAAGTGGATGAATTTTTTTGAGGAAAGTGGAGAAAAGAGAAATAAAGAAAAGCAAAATCCAGAAATTTGACCTCAAACTCTTTGGGGCAGATAATTATATATTCGGCCTATATATTTTTGTTTGTTTACATACCTCATCCTCCATATAATGGTCTTCTTAATTTATAGAGTTTACTTTTGATTATTTTACGTATGATTAGATCATGTTGGGAAGGAAGTAAAATTCAGAAATTGAAAAAAGAAACTGAAGAAGGGGATAAGTATATTATGAAATATATTTATTCAAATTTATATATCTATATAAAGATGGATATAAACCGTCTGATGTGGCACCCCTGTATGATCAACATTTCTATTTATCTTCTATCTCCTTTTTTGATCTTATTTTTATTTTTTTAATTTATATTTTCAAAAACTTAAATGTCTTATACCCAATTAATCACCTCCCCTTTAAAACATCCTTTAAATTATTATACATTTAAATACATGGAAGATGAAAAAACAAAAACTTTTCATTTTCCAATACTGTATAATTTTTGCCTATAGATTAAAAGGATTTGAGCATCCAATTATAACAATGAACTCCATGATTTCATTCTTCTTCTTTCGTTTCTTCTACTTCTTCACATTCATTAATTTATTATAATATAAAAGAAAACGATGTGTACCCTTCTATTATTAGCAATATATGTCAACATTTGATTGTAACACCCCGTAACTAGAAAGAACTAGGAAGAAGTTAGAAAGTGAAAATAGTCATTTTTGGAAAGACTATAAAAATCTTGAAATTTGTTAAGTATGTTAAGTTAAGTTTTTGGCCAACTTCAAACGATCATAACTCATAGTTCAGGATGAGTTAGGTATGTTTTCAGATACCGTAGGAAAGATCTTGGAATAATCTTTCCAACTCCAAGTTTGTGTGATTCCATGTTCGTATGAGTGAGAGATGACCATTTGAAGTTGGGATGTTCAAAATCTATATAAAGCTGGATATAAACCGTCTGATGTGGCACCCCTCTATGATCAACATTTCTCTTTATCTTCTATCTCCTTTTTTGATCTTTTTTCTATTTTTTTTAATTTATATTTTCAAACACTTAAATGTCTTATAACCAATTAATCACCTCCCCCTTAAAACATCCTTTAAATTATTATACATTTAAGTAAATGGAAGATGAAAAAATAAAAACTTTTCATTTTCCAATACTGTATAATATTTGCGTATAAATTAAACGGATTTGAGCATCCAATTATAACAATGAACTCCATGATTTCATTCTTCATTCTTTCGTTTCATCTACTTCTTCACATTCATCAATTTATTATAATATAAAAGAAAATGATGTGTACCCTTCTATTATTAGTTGTATATGCCAACATTTGATTGTAACACCCCGTAAATAGAAAGAACTAGGAAGAAGTTAGAAAGTGGAAATAGTCATTATTGGAAAGAATATAAAAATTTGGAAATTTGTTAAGTATATTAAGTTAAGTTTTTGGTCAACTTCAAACGACCATAACTCATAGTTCATGATGATTTAGATATGTTTCCAGATACCGTAAGAAAGATCTTGGAATAATCTTTCCAACGCCACTGAGTTTGCGCGATTCCGTGTTTGTATGAGTGAGAGATGACCATTTGAAGTTGGGTTGTTCAAATAAAAAAAGTCTAAATCCGGATTTTAGAAGGGCATTATGGTCTTTTCCATACCCCATGAATTAATTTCATTTTTTAGTAATTAATTGGGGTCTAAACTAATGTCAGTTTGCGCTTTTGAAAAATAGAGTTAGGGCATTTTTTGGAGAAAGAACACAAGTGGAGAATAAAGGAGAAAAGAGCCAAAATCATCGTTTGTGAGGATTTAGCTTGTGGATTTCGTCAAGGGGTGATGCCTATGAGGTGTGTGGGATCACATAAAATTTGGTTAGTTCACCCACACGCCAAGCATGTTTAATTCAACATATTTTCATCCTAAAAAGATTGAGAATTTGATGTTCTTGATAGTTATTCTTGAATTGATTTCGTTCTTGAATATGAGTTGAGATTAAGGAGTTTCTTGATACTAAAGTATTGTTTCCTTGAGTTGTTTGAGTTAGATGTTGTGTATAAGCCTTGGGTATCTGATTATAAAGTGAATTTGAGAAAAGGAATCGGAATTAATCGATTTAATATCAGAAAACGAGATCAAAAGTTCATCGGATTTTTGCCTAAAGGGAAGGCTGGCGCGACGCACCCCCATAGCGCCAGGCAGGCTGGGGCGTCACGCCAGTAATGAGCCATTTTGGAGCCCCAGTAAGTTGGGGCTGACGTGGCGCGCCAAGGATGTGCCCGAATCATCGTTTTTCACCAGTTTTTCTTCATTCAGTTCATTTAAGTCCTTCTAAAGTATACAAACACTTTCCATTGATTCTAACAACTCTAAATGACTTCGAAACACCTAGAAATCATCCAGAAACATGAATCATAACCTTGAATCCATAAATTCAAATTTAAGGAAAGTAAAGAGCCAAGTCTAGGAAGTTCTTAGAGTCTTTTCAAGAAGTCTTTTGCAAATGCTTTTAACTTTGTTTTAAGACTTAAAGTTCAAGTTGAGTAAACAGTAAAGAGTAAGGATTGAAGTTCATTTCTTCAAAAGTATATGGGACTATGTATTTCGAAAGGGTTTAAAATATTTTCACATTTAAACAAAAAAAGGAAACCTTGATTTTCAAAGAGCCTTTGAGCTAGTTTTCAATAAAGAGTAAACGCTTTCATGAATAAGCAAGAGGGGAAACTTTGATTTCCCAGATAGCCTTTGAGCTAAGTTTTTGAATAATTATCTCAAATCATAGAAAGAAGTATGTTTTTAAACATAAAAGCTAGTATCATATTTTGAAAGTAGTATTGAGCACCGATATGGGGGAGAGTTCAGACAACTCACAGCCCCCATAAACCATATAGCCACCATGGGTAGAAAAGGGTCATACTTTTTAGATGATTCCTTAGTGCGTTTTAGCATAAACTAGTGGATCCAATTAGTAGTTCAGGTTCTATACCCCCGACAAGGTATAGGACGGCCCTGACAACGTGAGGCAAAATGTTGTATCATCATGATAGCTCTTAAGTGATGGTTGTCGGTTAGAGAAACTCCCACAACAGTATTTTGTATTTTCATATACATTAGAGATATTTGTATTTTCATATACAAACAGAGTTCATATTGTATAGTTGCATACATCTAGAGTTATTATTGTATTTCTAAATACACAGAGTTGAAAACCATGTTTTAAAGCTTTTCCTTATACTGCATTTATTTACACTGCTTTATATTGAAATCAGTTCAGTTCAGTTAAGACCAGGTTTGATTCTTCAGTTCCTTTCAAACTTATGTCTTATTTTAGAATTCCTCTTGCATACTCGTACATTCAATATACTGATGCTTTTTGGCCTGCATTATTTTATGATGTAGACACAAGTAATCAGGATCAGCATCCAGGGCCCCGTTGATCCAGTTGAGCACTCATAGTCAGTTGGTAAGTCTCCTTGCTTCCGAAGGATCCCTTTTATTGCTTTTCAGTATTTAGGTCATTAGGATGTTCTGGGTCTTGTCCCGACATCCATCTAAGTTATTAGAGGCTTCATAGATAGACAGTCAGTTAGTTCATTTGTCTTTACCTTGTTATTGGCTTATGTTCAGATTTGAGTTGCCACTTTGGCTAAGTTAAATGTTTATTTCTAAAGCATTATAAGTTTAGTTTGAGACAGTTGAGTTATCTTGCAATTGAGTTCTTTTCTTAATGCTTAAAGTCTTTCGCTGAGTAAGTAAGCCATGCCAAGGGTTCGCTTGGGGCCAGCAATGGTTCTCGAGTGCCAGTCCCACCCAGGGTGTAGGCTCGAGGCGTGACATATTACATATATGTTGGCATTAGGGGTAGCAAATGGGCGGATTGAATCGGATTTTGGATGTATTGAATATGGATTGATTTAAAATGGATTGGATCACCATCCATATATATATAATATGAATAAATATGGATTAGGTCAAATATGGTTTGGGTAATATATTACAACACACACGGAAAAGGAAAATGAAATATATTTAGTCAAATATTACAATAATGTCATAACTGCATTGAGGCGCTATTCTTATTGTTTTACAACACACACGGAAAGAGAAAATGAAAATGAAATGAAAAAAACCACAAATATTATTCTTTCTTACTTAAATAAAGAATTTAAGTTATATAAAACGTCAATATATTAATCTTTCACACCATCAAATCACCTTCATTTATGATAGTAGTTGATCTGACAATGTAAAACTTATTTATACTGATAGTATATATAATTTAAACTCGTAATATTCATGTGACTGTTTTTGTGCTACCATAGGTCACATTTGTGATTGCCAAAAGCAGTAATACAAGGGGCAGTGCAACCATACATTTGATAAGTAGCAGTGGTATCACATGAAATTGTACTACATTCAAATTGTTGCAATATCCTTAACATCATTTTTCTCAATGGCACCATCCACTTGCAACATGACTGTAAAATAAACTAAAGTTAGTAGTACACAATATATATATTTGTAACGGAATATTTATGACAAATAAGTCGCTCACGATGACTATAACAGATTTTTGATGGTTTTATGACGTTATTTGTTAATTACCGGAGGCAAAATCGATAACAATTTTATATTTTTCACAAAAAAAGAATTGTAGGTGTCGCTCTAGAATTTGTGATGATTCTTCAATATATAGCAAAAAATAAAAAAAAATTGTAGTTAGTATTGACAATATTGCTTAGAAAAACATTTAGGGTATGTTTGTTATGAAGAATGAATACCATATCGGTGGGAGTTCATCATTCATCACCCCCCACATGTCTAGATATGGTTCGGTATGTACTGTTGTGTGAACAATTTGTTTGGAGGGTTCAATAGTGGAGACCCGACAAATCTTGCAACTAAATCTACTCTGAAAGCTAGTTTAAGAGGGAATGATTGCCAAAATCATAAAAGGGTCAAAATCAATTTATCCGCCTCATATTTGAGATTTATGTTCCATTTATTAAAAAGAAGTTCTACAAGTGACATTTCACATTGATTATGTTCTCCCACCCTCCAATGTATCACACACAACCTCATCTTTACTCCCACCATGACTGTAACCCTCATCCTCACCACCCCTATTAGACCTCCCATAATATTTATATAGATTATATACAAATACATTTAGAATAATATCTTTTACTAAGGTATCGAACACAATAAAATAAGTAAGTCACACACCTATTTTTCTGGAAAGCATTTTCAATAAATATTTTTCTTTGAATGAAAACACCTTTAAACAACGGGGATGAGAGAGAGAGAGAAATATTTACATGATGCAAAGACCAAAAAGACAATTAATAAGGCAACCCTAAATGAAAATGAAGATTTCTCCATCTATAACTTTTTTTTGTTGATAAACTTAGATAAGGGTAGTGTATTGAGATGAATACAGGGTGACTATTTATAATAGCAAGTCATAGCTCATGAAAATTTTAAATATTTAATTAAAATATATTTTAATTAAGATCTAAAACACCTTATAAACCAGGGTTAGATTGAATCGTATTATTAATCTACACATAAATAAATATATAGCTTTAAACGACGTATACACCTATGTTGGATGGATCCAATCATTTTAATTAAATAAGATAGAGAATAAATATGATTAATAAAGATACAAACAAAGTTTAGGTTCAACTTAATTTGATAATAGCATGCTTAGATCCAACCTTTTTTTTACATTCCTTCTCCAACTATAAATAAATATTAGTAAATTTGGTTGCGCTTTGCAATGTTAACAAAAATCTCATTAGATTTTAAAACTAATTTTTTTAATATATTCAAAAATTGAAAAAAAAATCAAAATACTCTTTTAGTCTTCAAATCCAATTGATTATATTTTAAAATTTATTTCATTTTATTTTATTTAACCTTTCATCACTTAAGAAAATTTTGGATTTCTTTAAGGATACATAACCTAAAAAAATATCATGGGCTAGTATTAAAAACATTAAGCGTTAAACTCATAATATTCAAATCGTTATTCCATCAATCTCTTTATATCATATAGACATATACCACTTACTTTCAGTACCATACACACAACTTTGAAAACTCCGAAAGCACAACCCACAAAATTCACTTTGTTTAACCGATAAATCTCTAATAACACAAAACCATCCACTCACTATATATAGTTTTCAGGCTATATAAAAAGTTTTGGAATTTTCCTTATTATGAATCATTAGTCATTCAAATTCTGCACTTACCCTTATTAATAGCCTTTTGCCTTTCTATCATTGAAAAAAATACAATAATGATATATATATATATTACTTGGACAAGTACGTCACATGTATATTCTATATCATATTTGCATAATGTATATTTGTAGTTATAAATTTTTTATATATATTCTAAAAATATATAATTTTGATGTAAATTAGAATTCTTAATACTCCCTCCGTCCCTTTTTATGTGTCATCCCTTTTTATAAATAGTTGGTCCATAATACTTGTCATTTCATAAAATCAATGCATAAATTACCATATTGTTCCTTTTTTACCCTTGTGAGTTATTAGTCTTGAAAATATACATTTGACCAACTTAGAAAAGTTAAATAAATGATTCATGTTCACTGGTTAAATTAATTAATCAAAATAAATTAATTCATAATCATTGATTGAAAACTTGAATTCCAAAAAAAAAATAAGGGTAGAAGGGTAAAGTTACATCATATTTTAATGCAAGTAAAAAATAAAAAGGTGACATATAAAAAAGAACGGAGGGAGTATATACTATCGCTTATTGCGTACTATGTTAAATTTTTCAATCGTCACCGTATTAATTAGATCATACAAATTAAGACTAATACATAACCCTATAAAGCACACAAACCCAATAAAAAGCTTTAATCCAAATCCTTTCCATGACTTTGAGAATTCATTTTCCTTACCACTAAATATTTTCTTCCACAAAGTCCCCTACACTTAAGATGTATAATATGAAAAATGGATAACAATTATTTTACCAATGGAATCTCAAAGGACCAAAACATGAAAATAAATAGAAAACATATATAATGGCTATTTTTAGGAGTTATGATCATCAAAAGTTACGAAATAATAAAAATAAAGACAGTTGAATTTTTATTTTAAAGATTATAAATAAATGAGGAAATAGTAATTGACACATAAGTATTGCAAATAGAGCAAATATACCCCCGTTTGAGTTTGGGTGCAAAACTACCCTCACCGTTACTCAATAGGCTCAAAAATATCCCTGGCTAACGGAAAAGTAAAAAAAGGAATTTAGAGAACTTTTAAATAAGAAAAAGTTGACATTTTATTTTCACCTGTCCCTCCCAATTTTCTCTCCAGGACTCCTCTCTCATTTTGTCCGCTGCCACCCATTTCCTACCTCTTCTTCTTCTTCTTTGTTCCTTCCTTACCTCTTAAATCAGATCGAACCAAAATCCAAAAACCAAAAAAAAAATCTATTCGAAATCCATCTTTTGTCACAAAAAACTTAACAAATTTTGCCTAATCTACACTCAAGTTTCACCCACGATCATGGATTGTATTCGAAAAAAGAAAAAAATAGTCATTAACTAATGTTTGGCGTGCGATGATGAAATTTGATGATGTCAAGTAAACGAATTTGTATACAAGCAGTACATCGAAAATGATCTTTAATGACAATTAATTAACAATAAAAGTTTAATTACGGTTAAATATATATATATATATGTATTTTTAGTAACAATTAGCACTCTTTACAAATGTGTCTAAATTATCTTATAGCGATATTGAATTTAATGATAATTAACTAATAGGGTAAGAACTTTAACACTCTTTATTAATACATATATTTATTACCACTAAAAATTGTTTTTACGATAATGAAGTCATTTCTGATCAATATTGCAAAACAAACTAGCTTGAACCTTCAAATATTATTCTTCAACAAGTAGCAACATATATAACCATCAAGATAAATTGCAACCTTTTAATATTTCTCTTTTATGCATATAAGTTACTTAATAGTAAACATGAACTAATGGCATGTAGGATATTGAGCGGAGAAAACTAGCATGTAGGAATGATACAAAAAGCAAAAAACAATTAGTGCCACTGTATATGTTGAACTGTTCAGTTTAATTTGCGTACACTGAAATTTTAACTCAATTTTGTGCAGTATGATAGAATTAATGAGTAATAGATTTAGGCTTTTTGACAAGAGTACTCAAGATATCTACATATCCTTTGCTTGATATATGTTTGCTCTACTTGGCAATGAGATCGCATAATTTGAATTTAGCATTTTAGCTCGTATATGCAAAAATCATTCAAGTTCTTGATATATTTGCCTTGAGAAAAAATAACTTTTTTTTATAAAAATAGGTGTTGCTGGTGGATGGAAGTTGGGGGCACCGAGCAGAATGAGAGAGGAGGCAACAAAAGAAAAGGTCAAACTTTTCTTATTTTAAAAGTTTTCTAAATTCCTTTTTTCCACTCTCCCGTTAGTTAAGGGTATTTTTGAGCCTATTGGGTAACGGTGAGGATAGTTATGCACTCAAATCCAAACGGAGGGTATATTTGCTCCATTTTCAATATTTAAAGATATTTTTGACCTTTTTCTCCAATAAAAAAATAAAAAATAGGAAAACATGTCAAAAAAATAATCAAAAGCTAAATAAATATGATCCTTGACCAAAAAAATATTGATTCTTTAGTTTCAATTTATGCGACATTCTTTTTTTTTACAATCAGTTTCAAATAATATATTTAATAACAATTTGATTTTAGATTTTCTATTTTAATCTTAATGAAATGATTTATAGTCACATATGTATCTTTGATTTATTTTAGTTCATAAATATTTTAAAAAATTATTTCATTCTTAAATACTTAATGGCCAATCAGATATCTTCGTATAAATTAGAATAAAGAGATAGTTTCCGTATTTATATTACAAAAAAGAATATGATACCCTTACCTTATCCTCTATGGTCTCCTTAATTTAAGGGTCTTCTTAAGTTAGAGAATTGACTTTTGAATATTATTATTTATAGTGTAATATAATAAAGGAAAGTAGACTAAGTTTTAAGTCTTTTAATACTAGCTAATTATTAATTAAAATTATCATAACTTTGTGATCTAGCTTGAGTGTAGTATTATTTATTTGTTATCATGGTTAGATTAAACTTTGGTTAATTATCATTGCTAAAAAAACATTAAAAAGCCACGGACTACGCTGGTTTTTCAATAAAAAGTATTGATTTTTTTTAAAACAAACAGATAGACGTCCATTTGCACGGAAATTATATTTATACCAGTGAATGGTGGCTGGCAACCAGTCATTGCCGGTGACTGGATTGCTAACATTGACAGAATTTCCCCCACTAACTGAGAAGAGAGATGACGCTTGCAAAATAAATTCACCTCACAAAACCCTATATGCTGATACAATTAGACCTACGAATACAATAACAAAAAAAAACAGAACCAGTTTTGATGAAACCAGTGACTATAGTTGAAGGTATACCAAGGATCAAATGGACCGAATCAGAAGTGGAAAGAATGAATATCAAACAGAATCTGAAATTTGCTATCATTGGCAAATTTTCATATGGATGGCCAGATTTAGAGTTTTTAAGAAAGGCAACTCCATCTCAGTGTGGAATTATAGGGGAGTGCATGGTTGGCCTATTACGGAATCGACATGTTCTTATTCGTCTCTCATCCATAGAGGACTATATCAACATAATATCAAAAGGGGTATATTACATAACTTGTAGTGAAGGATATTCATATCTAATGAAGACTCTAATCTATGATTCTAAGTTTAGGGTGGAGGAGGACACATCGAGATCCATGGCATGGATTTCATTTCCGAATCTACTACCAACATTCTTCGAGAAGGAGTCCCTCTTTTCCCTGGCTTCAGCAGTAGGTAATCCTTTGCAACTAGATCAGGCCACTATCTACAAGATTCGGCCAAGTTGTGCCAGAGTCAAAGTACTGGTGGATCTTCGTGCAGACCTGCCAAAAAAAGTTTACATGGATATTGAGAATGAGAAAACAGGAGAAACAAGATCTCAAGCAGTTCACATCATATATGACTACATTCCTAAATATTGTGAGGAATGTAAATTGCAAGGACATAACAAACTAGAGTGTAGAATTTTAAATCCTGAACTACAGATGATTGACAAGGACAGGAAGTTGAAGGAGAAAATACATAGAGATAGTGAGGACAATGATAATAAGGATGGATTTCCCAGCAGACCCGAACCTCAACAATTTCAGAAAGGAAAAGCAAGGGTGCTGTCCAGTGGAAAAGTGGTGGGTGACCCTGGAAACTGGAAAATTATAAATGGTTGAAGGCTTCCTCAAGCAGTTAGTACCCAAGTAGAGGTTCCTGTCAGCAACATGTTTGATATTCTTAACAAGGATGAAGTTGAAGCCAACAGTACAAAAAGTCCCAGCAATGACAGTGAGCAAGTAGAGAAAAAGGCGGCTAAGAGTGATAGAAAAGAGGAACAAGAAGCATACAAGACAACAAAGGTGCAAATTGGATTAGTAATGCATGATTCTACAGTGAATGAAGCTATTCGGGCAACAAGTGGGTTAAATGACAACAATAAGGGTAGTATGACAAAGCAACAACTTCTAGGTGATACCAGTAGAAGCAGCAACATCGCTTCAGACAATGGAAATCGTGCACAGCAAGTAACTTCTACTAAGGAGTGGATAAATTCAGCATTTGCGAACCACAATAAAAAAAATGAAGAATCCAAGAATCAGCAAGAGAAAAGGTTAGCTACTACTCCAATTAACAGGACGATTGATGTGGTGAATGAAGAAGAACTTAGCATTGGGTTAGGGGCAGTTGAAATTCAGTAAAGAGATGATATTGTTATTAGTGACTGATATACCGTGACTTTACGGTATTTCTAATACATTTCACTTACAAGTTGTGTGTGTAGGGCCTTTTTATATTGGTTTTTATGTGTTTTTATTATATTTTGCAGGAAAGATGTTCAGGCGCGGAAGTATAGAGACAGCTGAAAGAAATGCAGAAATAGGGCATTTACGGAGGTAATCTACGGACCGTAGGTCCATTCACGGTCCGTAGGTGATAACCGTAGATCAGCAGGCATGGTATTGAGGACAAATCAGGGAAATCTGACCAAGTGTGGAACCATGGTGTCCATTGACGGTCCATAGATTGATCTACGGACCGTACTGTTGATTCGTAGAGTGATACTGAGAGGGTTCCAGTACCTGATCTTTGAAGATTCTAAGTGTGGAGCTATGGAGGGGATTGACGGATCGTAGATCGATCTACGGTCCGAACTGCTAGTCCGTCGTTTGCTTTAGAGAAGCTGATTTTTAGAAGCGAAAATATTTTCTAAGTCCTAGCAGATGGAAGGGACTTACGGACCGTAGATCTATCGACGGTCCGTAAGTCAGTCTCATGGATTGAAGACGCGTACCTGAACAAACTTTCTTTAATTTGTTTCCCTTTTAATTTAGGATTTGTTTTCTATAAATAGGGCATGTAAACCTCGTTTTTGGGGGTTAGACATTATTATTCTAGTTTTACTTTGTGACTTTGGAGATTAAGTTGCAACCCTAACAATTATTGGTTTCCTACATTCGTTTTGAAGATTTTGGCTTTGCAATTCAAGTTGAAACTCTGAGTTTATTATTATCGTTACGTAAGTTCATGATTTCTTTATCTAATATTATGAATTGTGTTCTTGCTAATATGGGTAACTAAATCCACAACTAGGGTTATGGGAACTATGAGCAATTAACAAAGTACGAATAGTAAATAAGTAATCCTTGAATAGTGTTTTGCATGCATTGATAATTCTTTCGTTTAAAAGTCTTTTTAACGAGTGCACGCGTTAGAACTCGCCTTGTTGCTACTTGCCGGATCAAGGAGCTAATCAACAAGAAAAGAATTATCAACATAGATTTAGTAGGATACTATCTAATAGGCTAGTATCGATTGGTG
Source organism: Solanum stenotomum (assembly GCF_019186545.1). Classification (NCBI taxonomy): domain Eukaryota; kingdom Viridiplantae; phylum Streptophyta; class Magnoliopsida; order Solanales; family Solanaceae; genus Solanum; species Solanum stenotomum. The sequence continues at coordinate 31,157,742 of NC_064287.1, forward strand.
CGAAGTAATAACTAAGCCAAACATCGATTATGATGTCTAATATGAGGTAAAGGTAAGGGTTAGTAAATTATACACACGTAGCCGGATCAAGGTGCGGGGTGAAATTCTCTAGATGCCAGATCAAGGATTTAGAGATACCTAACTTATCACTTTGCATGTAATACACGAGGAAAGGATTGCGATTACTAGGACTACTGCGTTATGAGCTTGTGGGGAACACATCTACCCTATTTAATTTTCTCATCTTGATAACAACCGAAATTGACTTTTGTTTATTGATTACTTACTGAATTCTTCCAATTTGTTTCACAAACTCCTCCTTTTTTGATTTCTTGTTTCTGGAAGTACTTTGGCTAATTGAATATAATTGTTGGTTAAAGAAAAGTCTAAACCATTTTCCTCGTGGGATGGACCCCAACCTACAAGTTGGGTTCTTTACTTGATAACGATCACTTATACTTCTTTAGGGAGGTGTAATTTGAGCGTATCAAATTTTGGCGCCGCTGCTGGGGAAATTTGGCTTCGAGATTTATTTTTAACTACATTATTGAACGTTAGTCAAATATTTCCTGATTTTACTTTTTCCCTTTGTTTTTGTCTCTCTCAAGTTCCGACTCTAGTGTATGCCAAGTACTCGGAGCCAAGGCGAACCACTTACTCCGTACGATCCAGAGTTGAACAGAACTTTGCGAAGAATGAACAATCAAGGACTTTCAGTTAATCCTAATGGAGGAAATCTAGATGAAGCAGTTGAGTTACAACAGCTAAGAGTAGTTGGTGGGGAAAACCGGGGTCTAGCTGAAAATCAATTGGGAGATGCAGTGATGGTGCATGGTCCACCAGGCCCACAACAACATGACAACTATCGGGGCAACATCGATATAGCAGACTCTGATGTACCCATTGTCCTACCACCTCTACCTCCAGGGCACACATTTGTGGTGACTAGTAGTTTTATGCAGATGCTTACAACAAGAGGCTTATTTTCAGGATCGCCATCGGAGGATCCACATGCTCACTTGGCCAAGCTAAGGGTGGTTTGCAAAAGTTGTGTAGGTAGACCAGACTTGGATATGGATGTCATTGGATTACGAGTGTTCCCTCTGTCACTGACAGGCGATGCTGCAGTATGGTTCACTGAGCTTTCGTATAACTCAATATTCACATGGGACCAACTGGCAGAGGTGTTCCGAGCAAAGTACTATCCAGTGTCTAAGAAGCTCAATCACAAAGATAGGGTCAACAATTTTATGGCATTACCTGGAGAGTCTGTGAGTAGCTCGTGGGACAGATTCATTGCCTTCGTAAGAAGTGTCCCAAACCACTGTATTGATGATGAGTCACTGAAGGAATAATTCTATCGAGGACAGGATGATAACAATAAAGCAGTACTTGATACTATTGTCGGAGGTTCATATGGTGATTGTACATATGCACATATTGCTGAAAAACAGGAGAGGATCTCTCGCAACAATAAAGCATGGAGCACTCGGAGTCAGATACCGGGAGAAACACATTTGCCGTTCATAATACAAATAACAACTCTGCAGATGATATTTGTGAAGAGATGGCCCAGATGAGGACCGAGTTGGGGTTGGTATTGAAGCATGTGAGCGTAGGACCAGAAAAAGTAAATGCTGTGAATTATTTAACTAGAACTCCACCACCAGTGGAACAGTGTTACTATAAAGAGGATGCTTATGCTATGAATGATCAGACGGGGGGTTTCCGACCAAATGCCCAAGGATCTAACACAGAAATTGGCGCCAAGATCAAGGAAACCAAGGTTGGAACTATGGAAATTACAACCGAGAGAGTCACTATGTCCAGGATGGGAACTTCAATCGCGACAACAACTACAACAGGAACAACTATGGCAACAGAAACGATCGGGTTGGACCTTATGTTCCCCCTCAAAATCAGGAATCTGGTGCTAGGGAAACTGGAGGCAATATGGCACGTATTGAAGATATGATGCAGAAGATGATGAGAAGGTTTGATGCAACTGATGAGAATGTGAAGGAGATGAGAAACGACTTATCTGGTATTGGACAAAAGGTTGATGCCCATGCAGTGTCAATAAAGCATCTAGAGCAGCAGATGACTCAGTTGTCTACTACAGTGAACCCACGTCAACCTGGCACTCTTCCTAGCAACACCATCCAGAATCCAAAGAATGATGGTCATTGTATGGCAGTTACTACTCAAAGGGGTAAGCAAACCATAGATCCACCTAGGCCGTTTGTGGTGGAAGTTGAGATTAGACAAAAAGATGATGTGATAGAGGTTAGACCAGAGTCTGAGAAAGCAACTGAGCAAGAAGTGGAAATATCTCAGAAAGTGGTCCCCATACCTAGGCCTCCACCACCTTTTCCACAGAGGTTAGTGAAGAAGACCGAGGATGGTAAATATCGCAGGTTTATTACTATGTTGAAGCAAGTCTCTATCAATGTTCCTTTGATAGAAGCCTTGGAGCAAATGCCTGGGTATGTGAAGTTTATGAAAGATATGGGGACAAAGAAAAGGTCTGTGAGTTTTGAAGATGATGATAGATTGCAGCATTTTAGCGCTATTGCTACAAGATCTCTTGTGCAGAAGAAGGAAGACCCTGGTGCTTTCACGATCCCATGTACTATAGGGTTGTTACACTTTGCTAAGGCATTGTGTGATCTTGGTGCTAGCATCAACCTCATGCCCTTGTCTATTTACAAGAAGTTGCGTTTAGGGGACCCAAAGCCCACTGCAATGCGGTTACTAATGGCCATCGAACTGTGAAAAGGCCCATTGGTGTACTCCATGATGTGCTAGTGAAAGTGGAGTCTTTCATTTTTCTGGCAGATTTTGTGATTCTTGACTGTGAGGTTGATTTTGAGGTTCCCATCATCCTTGGGAGACCATTTCTTACCACGGGGCGTGCGTTGGTTGATATGGAATAGGGACAGATGAAGTTCAGACTGAATAATGAGAAAGCAACTTTCAATATTTGTAGGTCCATGAAGCAGAGTGGTGAGCTCCAAACAGTATCTGCCATAACTTACTGAGTGGAGACTGGGACAGTAGTGCAAATTGAAGAGCGACTAGGTGTTGAGGCACTAGCAGCAGTTATTATGAACTTCGATAGTGATGGCATTGAAGAGTATGATAAGTTGGTAGCCGCGCTCGATAAGTGTGAATACCGGCCCAAACCAAAGAAGTATGAATTAGACATGAAGAATCGCGAGTCCCCACCCGCAAGACCATCTATTGTGCAGGCACCAAAATTGGAGCTTAAGGCTCTACCACCGCATTTGAGATATGTATACTTGGGCAAAGGGAACACTCTGCCGGTCATCATTGCGGCAGATTTGAATGCAGGACAAGTAGAGTGCTTGGTGACTGTGTTAAAAAGGTTCAAGCGAGCTATTGGGTGTACTATAGCAGATATCATTAGGATTTCTCCCGGCATTTGCTCTCACAAAATCCAACTCATGCCAGATCATAAGCCTAGTATCGAGCACCAGAGAAGACTAAATCCACCTATGCAAAGAAGTAGTCAAAAGGGAGATCATCAAGTGGCTGGATGTGGGAGTTATTTATCCCATTTCAGATAGTAGTTGGGTAAGTCATATGCAGTGTGTGCCTAAAAAGGTGGTATGACTGTGGTTCCAAATGAAAGAAATGAGCTTGTTCCAATGAGGCCTGTTACTGGGTGGAGAGTTTGTATAGATTACCGGAAGTTGAATGCGTGGACAGAAAAGGACCACTTTCCTATGCCACTCATGGACCAAATGTTGGATAGACTTGCAGGAAAGGGTTGGTATTGTTTCCTTGATGGGTATTCGGGCTACAATCAAATCTCTATAGCTCCAGAAGACCAAGAGAAGACCACCTTCACTTGCCCATATGGGACTTTTACTTTCAAACGGATGCCATTTGGGTTATGCAATGCCCCAGCTACCTTCCAGCGGTGTATGATGTCGATATTTTCTGATATGGTGGAGGACACTATTGAAGTGTTCATGGATGATTTTTTAGTTGTAGGCGACTCTTTTGATCGGTGTCTAGATCATTTGGTCGAGGTGCTTAAACGGTGTGAAGACTGCAACTTGGTGCTTAATTGGGAAAAATGTCACTTCATGGTTAAAGAAGGTATAGTGTTGGGACATCGAATTTCAAAGAAAGGTATTGAGGTTGATAGAGCTAAAGTTGAGGTAAGAGAAAAGCTTCCGCCACCCATTTCAATAAAAGGTGTTAGAAGTTTTCTTGAACATGCAGGTTTTTATAGGCGATTCATCAAAGATTTCTCAAAAATTGCACATCCTTTGTGCAAACTGCTCGAGAAGGAGAGTAAGTTCTATTTTGATGATGCTTGTCTTAGAGCATTTGGAGAGCTGAAGAAGAAGTTGGTTACAACACCTATCATTATTTCACCGGATTGGGGACAACCGTTTGAGGTAATGTGCGATGCGAGTGGAGTGGCGCTTGGTGTAGTATTGGGTCAAAGGCGAGAGAAAATTCTTCACCCTATTTACTATGCTAGCAAAGCTCTAAATGTGGCCCAGAAAGATTATACTGTGACCGAACAAGAACTCCTAGCGGTGGTTTTTGCATTCGAGAAATTTCGTTCCTACTTGCTTAGTACTAAGGTCATAGTGCATACTAACCACTTTGCATTGAGGTATTTGATGGCGAAAAAAGATGCAAAACCAAGATTGATTAGATGGGTACTGTTGCTACAAGAGTTTGATTTTGTGGTAAAAGATAGAAAGGGAACCGAATATCAAGTTGCTGATCACTTGTCCAGATTAGAGGAAGAGGCTATGCTAAAGCTTGGAGATAGGGCTGAAATTAATGATGTTTTTCCAGATGAACAGGTATTGGCTGCTTCTCATGAAATGATTCATTGGTTCGCGGACTTTGGTAATTATTTGGCAAGCGATATTGTGCCTCCCGATTTGTCTTTTCACCAAAAGAAAAAGTTTATGCATGATGGAAGAAATTCTTTTGGGATGAACCTTATTTGTATCGTAGTTGTGCTGATAGGATGATTCATCGCTGCGTGCCCGAGGTTGAGATGTTGAGTGTACTTGAAGCATGCCATTCATCGCCTGTTGGTGGGCATCATAGTGGTATTCGGACTGCACATAAGATTTTGCAGTGTGGATACTACTGGCCTACCATCCACCAAGATGCTCATGATTTCGCCAAGTCTTGTGATCGTTGCCAAAGAGAAGGAGGGATTTCAAAGAGGCAAGAGCTCCCTATGAATCCTATATTGGTGATAGAGTTGTTTGATGTATGGGGCATTGATTTCATGGGTCCATTTGTTAGTTCATATGGGATGAAGTATATTCTTGTTGCAGTTGACTATGTATCGAAGTGGGTGGAAGCAGTTGCGCTCTCCAACAATGAAGGTAAAAGTGTCACCGTTTTCTTGAAAAAGAACATCTTCTCCAGATTTAGTACACCGAGGGCTATTATTAGCGATGGAGGTTCTCACTTTTGTAATAAGTTGTTCAAGGTACTACTTGAGAAATATGGTGTCCGCCACAATGTAGCCACCCCTTACCATCCACAGACTAGTGGTCAAGTTGAAGTATCCAACAGAGAGATCAAACAGATATTGGAGAAAACTGTGAATGCCAATAGAACGGATTGGTCAAAGAAGCTTGATGATGCTCTGTGGGCATATCGCACTGCATACAAGACCCCCATAGGTATGTCTCTATACCAACTTGTATATGGGAAGTCTTGTCATTTACCAGTAGAACTAGAGCATAAGGCGATGTGGGCAATGAAGAAATTAAATTTGGATTGGGGCGCCGCATCTAATCAAAGAATGGATGACTTGAATGCACTTGATGAGTTTCGCCTAAAAGCTTATGAAAGTTCAGCCTTGTACAAAGAGAAGATGAAGAGGTATCATGATCAAAGAATTGAAAAGCGAGAATTTGTGGTTGGTGATCTTGTGCTTCTATTCAACTCTAGGTTGCGCTTGTTTCCAGGCAAACTCAAGTCCAAATGGACCGGACCATTTTTGCTCACAAAATTGTTCCCCCATGGGGCGGTTGAGCTGGAAAAAAAGGATGGAACAAGGTTCATGGTAAACGGGCAAAGGATCAAGATCTATTTGGGAAATGCTGAAACCGTGCAAGAAGTGATTGAGGCCTACAATCTTGATGAAGTCTGAGTAATCAAGAGGCCTGCGTCGTGCCGCGACGTTAAATCAAGCGCTGCTTGGGAGGCAACCCAAGATGTACAATCTAGCCAACGATAGGATATAGTTTTCTTTTTTCTCTAGTAGTTTGCGCTGTTCGATTTATTCCATGTATCAAATTTTAGTTTTGTACTAGTGTTGGCTAGAATTAGAATAGGGTCCATGTCTAAAAAGTGTCCAGAAAATGTAAAAGGAATAGCCTATTGGTTGCTACATGTGCAGGTACACCACGAAAATTCTGCAGAAAATGGTCTGGTGCAGAAGTCTACGGACACAATCGACGGTCCGTCGATTCATCAACGGACCGTAAATGGTGCCCGTAGATCCCAGGTAAGTTTCTAAATTTTCAAGTGTATGAGTGATCTACGGTCCTGATCTACGGACCGTAGATCGACTCACGGACCGTAGACGGGGTCTCGTGAGTCCATACCTCAGGCTGTCTGACCCGACCCGAATTCCCCCATTTAAAAACCCCCATTTGTTTTAAACCATTCCCCTTCCCTCCATTACTCCCAAAACCGTTTCTAACATTCCCCAACCTCCCCAAATCACTCCATAACTCCTCCATAATATCATCCCTTCCATAATTCCCCAAATTCCCCTCGATTTCAAATACAACCCATCCCATAATCTAACAAAAAGGGTCCAGTGTTTGGTCAGTAACAAAGAGGTGACTCCTTGGTCTGGCTAAGCTTACTGTCATCACGCAATCACCCCACTCCTTGTTACTTGTAAGGTAATAGACTTTCCCCTCACTTTGAATTTCGATTCATAGATTGCATATAGAAAGTCGGGAGTTGGGTCTTGACCTTGGGTAATTGTTAGATGAAATTACATGATAAACTTGAAAATTACAATGCCCTTGGAATGATAGATAGTGATTGTGTAGCATTATTGTATGTGATCGTAAAACTATATGTTAGTTTTGACTTAGGGTTCCATAACTAGTATAAGTTGTTTGGTATAATAATCAGTCGGAATCTTAAGAATGAAGAACTAGCATAATTTAATGTTGTAAATGCATGATGAGATTTTGTTAATGTTGAAAACTAAGGCCAAAAATGTATGATACCTGGCACAGATGGCATCCACGATACCCCGTCTACGAAACGTAAATCCATCTACGGACCGTAGATGGGGTTCGTAAATGGATGCACATGAAAAATTTCACTCAAGTGTGAAACCACGGATGTGGACTACGGTCCGTAGGTCCATCCACGAACCATTCTGCACTTCTGTGGTTTCCATCTGCGACCTATATGACAAGCCCCCTGATCCACGGAAGAGATCCATGGACCGTAGATTAGTCTACGGACCGTAGATCAGTCTACAGACCGTAGGTCTCCTTCGTGGATGACCACTGTAGCATCTATCTAAAATTTTTTGGGATTTTGTTATTGTTCGTTTATAGTCTTTTTACTTTGTCTTAGTATAGTTTTGGTTAGTCTTGGGCACTAATATCGCTCCCGCAGGTACAATGGCACCTAAAAAGATGGTCACCTACTCAAAAAGGGGCAAGTCAAAATCTGTTGCCCTTAGTTTCCGACACAGACAACGACACTGATCCAACATATGTGCCTCTCAACCCTAGGACTTCTCGCATTGCACCTCGAGGTACCAGAGGCACCCCCCGGAAGGTGCTTCTCGACGTAGTCACTGTCTCCCAGTCTGATGAGGAGCACACACTGATCGGGTCACCAACTGGGGCTGCTTCCAGTTCAGAGGGGTCTATGTTCGGGTCCGAGTCGCGTCAGGCTCCGAGTTTGCCCACTCTTCACGATCAGAGTTTGCCCATGCTACAGGGTCCAATGCAAAATCATCCATAGGGTCTGGAGAGAATGACCAAGCACCCTCGTCTGATGAGGCAACTAGCTCAGAGTCCATACCTGCACCACGGAATGATGACCCCACTCTTGTAGCTAGCGAGCTAAATAGGTAGTGTGTATAAGGTCAATGGCAAATTTATCGGGACGCTAAGATGGTTAACGACAAACAGAAGATGGCCCGACTAATTACAAAGGAGCGCAGAGTCCTCACGGGGAGCCTGCATACTGTTCCAGACATTCACCGGCTATTCAACCTTCACAAGTGTGACTGGATGGCTCGAGACCCAGGGACGTACAACGAGGAGATTGTGCGGGAGTTCTATGTTTCCTATGCTGCCACTCTCCGCGGTTCCATTTCCAAGCGGTCAAAGCCACTAGCGCAGAATCCGCTCACTTCCACTTTGGTTCGAGGGTACCCGGTGGACATATCACCTGCTACGATCAGATGCTTTCTCTATGGTCCTACTACGGGTCACTTTTGGTCTCTCAACACAGCTGAGTTTGACTACAGATGGGACATCGTGCGGAGTGGCGCTTTCTAGAGAAATTCTGAGCAGCGAGAGGTTGTTCTACTATGGTTGGCTAGGTACATTGCTGCAGATGGCGAGCGTGCGGAATTGGTCGCCGCCCCACGGTTGGGAATCTGGAAGGCCACACTAAATTTTGTGGCCAAGTTCTTCTGGCTGCTGGTGCGTAACAGAGTGTCGCCGACAAAAGCTGACAATCAAGTCAGGTGGAATAGAGCGGTCATGGTTGCGGCATTGGTAAAAGGAGTTGAGATTGACTTTGCCCGCATGTTGCTGGCAGAGATTCACGAGAGGGCATTCAGGACCTCCACCACCTACCCCTTCCCCTGTATAATTTTTCATTTGTGCAGGGACTCTGGAGTGCCGATCTGACATTGCGACAAGTTAGTCCACCCCATACGGGCATTGGACATCGGCCTTATTCGAGATGAGGCAAATGTGGCAGTACCTCGCAGAGAGCCTCAGGTTGAGGTACCTCCTTTGGGTGCCGATCTTGCAGACACAGTAGGGCAGGCACAGGGTGATGACCTTAGCATCCCCGATCATACCGACACTGTCCCGGGCTCCTCATCTCAGCCAGCTAGTATGGCTCCTAGCTTTTCTCGGTCCACACCGCAGTTAGGAGCTACTGTTGTCCTATTGGCTAGAGTACAGAAGTTAGAAGCTCAGATGGCCACCCTGCTGCATCACATCCAGCCGTGGATGCAAAAGTCAATAGCCGAGTTCGAGGCCAGAATAGAGAGCAGGATGGAGAGGATGATGGACCAGAAGGTCCAGGTCGTTAATAAGCACCTTGATGCCTTTGAGTGCTCGAGCGATCAACCCCGGCTATAGATCTCTATGCTTTGCAGGCTGACTTTGCCAACCTCTGGACTGACGTTGATGCCATCTTTGTTGCACCTTCAGTTGAGCCTCAGGTTGCACCGACTGCACTGGCTGATAATATAGTGCTAGATGCTCTATTCAGTGAGACCGCTAAGGAGGAGCTTTCCCCTACCCATGCCAAAGGCAAGCGGCACCGGTCTTACCGCATTGAGGAGGAGAAAGCTCTCAAGAGACAGCGTAGGTAGGCAAAAGAGGCAAGCCTCAGGTTGCACCGACTACACTGGCTGATAATACAGTGCTAGATGCTCTATTCAGTGAGACCGTCAAGGAGGAGCTTGCCCCTACACATGCCAAAGGCAAGCGGCACCGATCTTACCGCATTGAGGAGGAGAAAGCTCTCAAGAGACAGCGTAGGCAGGCAAAGGAGGCAAGGAGGGGTTCGATTGTAGACGAAGAGTTGTGCCAGCAGAAGGTGCGTGAGAGAGGTGTAGGGGCATCGAGCTTTGCCCTAGTTGCAGAGGTTCAGCCTGTTTTCAGGGATATTGTGAGCCCCACTGATGGTGCGAGGAGATTGATAGAGAGCACTACTAAGAGTGCTATGATTGCCAATGTGGGCACTACTGAGGGTGCCACCACCACTGTTCCAGTGGGCCCCGGGAAACCGAATCCCCCTGCTTGTTGATGATTCACCGGCGCTTTGCGCCACAGGTTTGCTTCATCCAATCCATTTTCTTTTACTATTTCTCTATGCATTGGGGACAATTGCATCTATTTTTGTTGGGGGTGGGGTAAATGGATTGTGAGTGATAGGGTGAAGTCTGAATAACCCAACTCATGAATCCTCTCTTGGGGTTTTCTTGTCTGTGTTCTTTTCCCCCAAGAGACTGTTTAATTTTTGTTGAATCGGCATGTCTTAAGATCGTATGTGTAGAAGCATGATGAAGAAAGAAGCATGATGGCTTATGATACCCGCCAGATTTTGGGACGTATGTTAGAATTTGTAGGCTACGATTAGTTGAATGTGCTGGCTCTGAGCATGACATAATCATGAACCAACTTGATAGCATGACTTAAGCTGATACTTGAACTGGGTAATCTGATAACCTGATGATGGAATTATGTGCCAAGAGTGTGTGAAAATCGGTGAGTGCTCAAACAGTTTTTGTGCAAAACTAGAACTTGCCTGGTTAGTCCTACTAAGACAATTCAATCTAGAGGTTAGGAAGTGATCATAGTCCATTGTTCTGAAAAATCCGCAAATCGCCTAAAAGAAGGATCCAACCAAATGAAATAAATGCTCCCTTTGATCCAAATAATTTGAGCCTAAAATTAACCATTTCTTTCTAAACCCTGAACTCACTTTCCCATAATTTACTATGTTGGCCCCGGTCCCTCCTTGGACATGTGCACTTCGACTTAAGCCAAAAGCCTAAGTTGAGGGTGACTAATGTAAAAAGTAACTTCAATCTTGGCCCTGACCTGACATCGGGTATTGTGTACCTCAACTAATGGAAAATCCATAAGTTGAGGGTGGCTATGAAACAGGGAACTGAAAGAAAAATGGGTATGAAAAGAAAAAAAAAAGAGAAAAGAAAGGATGTGACTTGTTGAAAGCTAAAAGAAAAAAATAAAATNGCTATGAAAGAGGGAACTGAAAGAAAAATGGGTATGAAAAGAAAAAAAAAATAGAAAAGAAAGGATGTGACTTGTTGAAAGCTAAAAGAAAAAAATAAGATAAAAGAAAAAAGAGCTACAAAGTCTGAAGTCACATTCGTGGTTGAAGAAAATTAAGGGACAGAAAGTAAAACGATAGGATGACAAAAATAGGGCAAAAAGAGGTTGAAAGCATAGTGTAATGTCAAGGAGGGCAGAAAGTCACTAAGCAGTACCCAAATATACCACACCTGACCCTGAGCCTACGTTACAAGCCAAGAAAGTCCTATAGTGATCCTAGAGTCTATTTTGGAGAGTCTAAGCAGTGAAAATAAGGGCAAGCTTATGGCCTTGAGCACTAACTGTAATTGAAATTACTTCTGAGCGTGAGTGTTGAATAAATCCTTGTACCATGAATGTCATTCATTCTTGGGAAAAGGGGATTTCCTTTGAAGTAAGGGCACTAGTTACATTGTCGAAAAGTTGGTACTTTGGTGATAGTGAGAAGGTGTATGTTGTGTGTCAGTTGGTCAATCTGTGTCATGGTGTGATCCACATGGATTAGTTTCTCGAGTCTAAGAGAACGAATGTCCACCCGAACAATGAGGAGGGTAGAGATCCATGTGATTGCTTGGGTTTGAAAATGCTTGCTTCTATACAAGTATCGTTTAGAGTTGTAGTGCGTCGCTTGAGGACAAACAATGAATTTAAGTTGAGGGTGTTGATATACCGTGAGTTTACGGTATTTCTAATACATTTCACTTACAAGTTGTGTGTGTCTAGGGCCTTTTTATATTGGTTTTTATGTGTTTTTATCATGTTTTGCAGGAATGATGTTCAGGCGCGGAAGTATAAAGACAGCTGAAAGAAATGTAGAAACAGGGCATTCACGGAGGTGATCTACGGACCGTAGGTCCATTCACGGTCCATAGGTGATAACCGTACATCAGCAGGCATGGTATTGAGGACAAATCAGGGAAATCTGACCAAGTGTGGAACCACGGTGTCCATTGACGGTCCGTAGATTGATCTACGGACCGTACTGTTGATTCGTAGAGTGATACTGCGAGAGTTTCAGTACCTGATTTTTGAAGATTCTAAGTATGGAGCTACGGAGGGGATTGACGGACCGTAGATCGATCTACGGTCCGTCCTGCTAGTCCATCGTTTGCTTCAGAGAAGATGATTTTTGGAAGCGAAAATATTTTCTAAGTCCTGGCTGACAGAAGGGACTTACGGACCGTAGATCCATCGACGGTCCGTAAGTTAGTCTTGTGGATTGAAGACGCGTACCTGAACAAACTTTCCTTAATTTGTTTCCCTTTTAATTTAGGATTTGTTTTCTATAAATAGGGCATGTAAACCTCGTTTTCAGGGGTTAGACATTATTATTCTAGTTTTACTTTATGACTTTGATGATTAAGTTGCAACCCTAGCAATTATTGATTTCCTACATTCGTTTTGAGGATTTTGGCTTTGCAATTCAAGTTGAAATCTAGGTTTATTATTATCGTTACGTAAGTTCATGATTTCTTCATCTAATATTATGAATTGTGTTCTTGCTAATATGGGTAACTAAATCCACAACTAGGGTTGTGGGAACTATGAGCGATTAACAAAGTATGAATAGTAAATAAGTAATCCTTGAGTAGTGTTTTGCATGCATTGATAATTCTTTCGTTTAAAAGTCTTTTTAACGAGTGCACGCGTTAGAACTCGCCTTGTTGCTACTTGCCGGATCAAGGAGGTAATCAACAAGAAAAGAACTATCAACATAGATTTAGTGGGATACTATCTAATAGGCTAGTATCGATTGGTGAGAAGTAATAACTAAGCCAAACATCGATTATGATGTCTAATATGAGGTAAAGGTAAGGGTTAGTAAATTATACACATGTAGTCGGATCAAAGTGCGGGGTGAAATTCTCTAGATGTCGGATCAAGGATTTAGAGATACCTAACTTATCACTTTGCATGTAATACACTAGGAAAGGATTGCTATTATTAGGATTATTGCGCTATGAGCTTGTGGGGAACACATCTACCCTAGTTCATTTTCTCATCTTGATAACAACCGAAATTGACTTTTGTTTATTGATTACTTACTGAATTCTTCCAATTTGTTTCACAAACCCCCCCATTTTTTTATTTCTTGTTTCTGGAAGTACTTTGGCTAATTGAATATAATTGTTGGTTAAAGAAAAGTCTAAACCATTTTACTCGTGGGATGGACCCCAACCTACAAGTTGGGTTCTTTACTTGATAACGATCGCTTATACTTCTTTAGGGAGGTGTAATTTGAGCGTATCAGTGACCAGAAGCAAGAGGATAGAAGTAATGACAGTATGGCAATAGTTGAAGTCCCTACAGTAGTGCACACAAATGATAGTTTTACATTGATGTACATAGAGTCACCTAATTCAACTTTGCATGACATTCTTACTCATAAGATTGTTGAACCAGACCCAAACCCAGAAGCTACAAAAGGTCCTAAGTTGATTGACAGTGCAATAGAATCAGAAGTAAATGAGGCACAAATATACAAAGATTCAGATGTATCACCTAGGGTTGCTAAGGCAATGAAATCAGCTAGGAAGGGTAAAAATCACGGTATTGGAGACCCAGCCCAATTAATTAGAGTGCAACCAAAGCGAAAGGTGTTTTCTCAATACTCAAGATGATGATTAAAGCTCTTATATGGAATATTAGGTCTGTAAAGACACAGAAAGCATTTCAAAGAGTGCAAATGTTGCATAATTATCATAAGTTTGCTTTTATGGCTCTATTGGAACCTTTTCAGCATGTTAGATTCATCAATAAATATAGAAGAAGGCTCAAAATGCCTAAGGTGATGCATAATTACAATGGAAAGATATGGATCTTTACTAACCATGGGTTTGATGTGACAGTAGTGAGTGATTCTCAACAACATATCACAATTTTGATACAAAGTCAATCTCTTATCAGTAACATATATGCTACTATAGTGTATGCTAAGTGTGATGCTGCTAGGAGGATGGAGTTGTGGGATGACATTTACTCATTAGCCAATGGAATGAGTAGTCCGTGGCTAATTGGTGGTGATTTTAATGTAGTGCTAAGTGGAGAAGAGAAAATAGGAGGTCTTCCGGTGGTAGAGTCTGATCATGAAGATTTCAGAACTTGTATTGAGTCATGTGAGCTTGCACAAGTGCATTTCAAGGGTAGTCCCTTTACTTGGTGGAATGGTAGGTCAGGCAGTGATTGTATTTTTGAAAGGCTTGATAGAATCTTGTTGAATTTTGAAATGCAAAATATCTTTCCTCATTTTGAGGTAGATCAGTTATCTAGAACAGGGTCGGATCATGCCCCTTTGGTACTCTATCAATGAGCTAATGAGGATTGTCTCAGCAAGAGTACGACATTCCCTCCGGGAAAGAAATACTCTTGCTGATTTTTTAACTAACTTGGTTTTTATTTTTGCAGGTGGCTTTCAATATAATCAATTCCAGGAACTTCCAAGTGAAGTCAAAAGAATCATTAACCTAGACAAAGTTGGCACTCCTCATATAAAAAGAATCTCCACAGATTAACTAGTAATTCATCAAACTCTTAATTATATGAAAGGAAGGTGAAAGTAAACAGTAGTCACTTCTCTAGAAGGCAAATAACAAAGTATGAAGAAATTTCACATGGTTATAGCATCATGCACCTGGTGAGAGCTTTGGGGTGTCCTTTTGATGCTAAATCAAGACTTGGTTGAGTAATCTTAGTAAGTTGCTACTGTCTTGAAGAGGATCCTTCTTCACCTGTATCAAATGTACATAATTTATTAGATCTAAATTTAGAGATTTTATAATTTAGTTTTTAGATGGTGGTATTAATCTCCTTAGAGATTCAACCCATTAGAATCTAGATAAAGGGCAAAATCTAGATCTTGAGAATCTAAGTTCTGGTTCTTAGTAATGGAGGAGAGAGCTTTGGTTCTTACACATTGTTGAGGTTATAGTTGGAAATTGAGAGGCTATAGGGGTCACTTGCTGTGTTTTGATGACTTTGACATGCTTTTTCCATGCTCGATCATGGATTTTCCTCTTCACTAATGTATGATGAAGTCGAACAAGAGGTCAACTACAACAACAAAGAAACAAGCTTATCAATGGAAAAAAGACGAAGTGGAAAGATTTCACCTATTTTTTCGTCTATGATTGGAGCAGTTCCACCTCTTGAAGAACAAGCTTTCGGATGGGTTAGAGGTGAAATGGTCGATTGATAGGTGCATATGTGGATGAAATTTTGAAGAGGACAACTATTCACTTTCCTCTTTCCACTTTTAGTTCTGTCCAGATTTTAATTCTTTTCCTTTCTAATTTCTCTTTATTTGTTTGTTTATTTCATTCCTTATTGATTGGGCCTGCTGACTTGGGCCTGATCATTTGATGTATATTGCTTTTATTTTGATTAATAAAATCTGGCCCTTTGGCCTTTTAGTTAAATATATATATATATATATATATATATATTATTATTATTATTTTATTTTTTTCAACAAGAAAATTAAGGAAATCCCTAAATTTTTTATTTTCTATTTATTATTTATTTTTACAAAAATTGAGGGACTCTGTTGATTTTGTAAGTGAAAAACTACGGTTGAGGAGTATAAATTAAAAATAACGGAAGTATTTCATTAAAGAGCATGCATGATCTAGTGATAGAATTATTCAATGTCGTATAACATACATAGTTTGAACTTAACTAATGGAAGCTAACTAAAACCTAATTGGAATCTGATAAGCCCAGAAGGTACATACAAGAGACATGATAGAGGAAATAAACCTGATCGGACTCCCATTCGACCAACGTGTAAATACAATAGCTAATATAAAAGAAGAATAGTAGCAGGAACAACCAAGAACATCAATTGTAAATGCAAGCAAGGACTACCTGAAATTTGACATTGAGATTGTCGCGAAGAAGGTATAACTCATCCTAGAATCTTACATCAGGATTGCTACAATGAAGGTCAGCCTCTTTTGAAATCTTACATCGGAAGAGTCGATCATTCTAAAAGTCTTACATCGAGATAATCCCAACAGTTGTAACTTCCAGAATCATACATTGAAAGCTAGTCCTTTCTGAAATCTTACATCGAAAAGCCACAGCAAGATTAAACATTTCCCAAAATCTTACATCAGGATATCTTTTCTCTTCCAAAATCTTACATCAGAACAAACACGAAAAAAAACCTAGCATTTCACATAATCTTATATCGGAATAACCAGTCCCTTTCAGAATCTTATATTGGAAGGTTACCACACAAGATCCGACCCTTTCAAAAATCTTACATCGAGAGGATCCCATCGCACAAAAATAAAACCAACTATCTAAGGCAAGACTAGGAACCAAACAAATAACAAGTAGCCAATTCTGATATCAAGAACGGTTTTAGAAGGTCTAAGTCCAACCTGAAGGGTTACACCAAACCCAAATCTGAGTCAT
This sequence comes from Solanum stenotomum, assembly GCF_019186545.1. Lineage (NCBI taxonomy): Eukaryota > Viridiplantae > Streptophyta > Magnoliopsida > Solanales > Solanaceae > Solanum > Solanum stenotomum. The sequence continues at coordinate 31,174,247 of NC_064287.1, forward strand.
ACGAGCCACCATAGCTAAAGTCTAAGACACACACTAGCCAACCCTAGGCTAAGGCTCTGCCCAAACTATCACAAGGCAATCCCAGCCCATACACAAATCACGAGAACATAAACATCACTAAAGGTAAAAATACACAATATTGTTCTCGAATAAACTTGAGATAAGGCTAACGAAGTAATAGGGATATCAACAAGAGTCATACTAGCTAACCTAACCCAAAAACCAGCAATTCATGCTAAATCAATAATCAACAAGCTAAGTCTAAGATCAAAAAGTCATAGCCTTCCTCAAAGCCGAACATGCGCACTCCAAATTCACTAAAAAGGTTTTCCCTCTCCGAGCAGCATCTGAATGATGCCTCATTCTGAAGCACATATAAAGATCCCAACAATTCTCCCAGCTAAACACAACTCAACCACAAGAAAACTCGTTGAAGTTGCCTAAGGCCAAGCTCCAACTCTTCTTTCTTTCCAAAAACAAAATAAAAGGGAAGAAGGATAAACTACTAGCGGTTGTTGCTCCATCGGACT
>NC_064287.1:31175007-31285723 GCF_019186545.1 Solanum stenotomum
ACAGATTTTACGAAAATGGGCATAACTTCTTCGTCCGAACTCCGAATGAGGTGAAACGAAGTGCGTTAGGTAGCTAACTCAAAGGGCTTTCCATGGATTTATTATTGGCCACCCAAATAATTTGTGTGCTAGGAGATATGACCCTCCAAAGTAGACCCTCGAAAAAGGCTTCACTTGGAAATTTCGGATTTTGATACGGTTGCTCTAAAATTTGGGTTAGACCCATTTCCCACTCAATTTGACCCCCTAAACAAGAATATGAAGTCGGATTTTTGAAAACCGAAACGGATCTTTTTATATACAGCTAAACAAGTTTCCGGTAACTTCCGAAGCACATTTTTTTTTAGAACTTTTTGGGTCAAATTCAAATATAATCATTTCATTAAGTTCTCGACTCCAAACTCACACGTGAGGCTCTAGTTTCACTCTATCATTTTCCGGGTCGTTACAGGACTAAGGGTTCCTAAGTGGTGTCACACTGTGGAAAAATATTGCAGAAATGGTGATCAACCATATCAATTAGTTGCAAAAGAGTGTACCCGACTCTATAGGCGTGAGATTGCCAAAGCAATCAAGCTCTACAGGAGTAAGTCCGGCTGACGTTGTCAGTTTCTGCTGGAGCAGCCAACTTCTATTGGTTCAGCTCCATTGAAGCGAGCCCTACTCCACCGGTATAGCTTCACCAGCACCTGGTTCATTAACTACTTGAGATTAAAAATCCCAAGTCTCAAACGAACCTTTGAAATTCGATAGGGATCCAACCAATGCAAATCGAATATGCTACCCGATCAGAAATGACACTTCATACTCAATAGAACTGTCAAAACTTCCAAAGAAGGTCATCTTGATAAAAAGTGAATTCCACAACCCAAGCCCCATTTTAGCTATACTACAATATAGCTCGAAATGAATTTGGAAGCCTCGAGATCCTAACCAAAGGTCCTTCTAGACCAAATTCAAAATTTTAGAGCTATGGAACCATCAAAATAGCACTCCGAGGTTGTTTACATGAAGTTTAGACCAAAGTCAAATACCAGAGCTTCAAAAGCTTCTAAATATAAAAGATTGCATAAAAACCAAACGGACTATAAATTACTTAGGTCCCCTATAGAAAGGCTAGACACCAAAAATAAGACAAAATAGAAAAAAAATGACCTAGAGGGTCATTAAATGTAACAATATGCCCTATTGTTATAGTTATTTAAGATCATAGTACCCTTACATATGTCCCAGTGGGTTGAGAATTGACAAAAAGTCAAGGAATAAGCAAAATAGAAAATTCCAACCAGGGTTTACTACAACGAAGGTAGTGAAGGCGTAAGGCTACACTACAATGAAGACGTGGTCCGCTATAGCGACCTTCACTATAGCAAATATCAGGATTTTAATTTCGTATTTTAAGTCTACTTTTTGCTCAATCTTGGTCATAACTTAAAATATTTGACTAGAGGACCCCAATGACGACCTTTGTTAGACTTCGGGATTTTTCTGTTGAGGTTGGTTATTTTATTCCATCCTTTCCTTTTGTAATCCATTTTCTTCATAAAATTAAAGGATCAGTTCTTTGTGGAACTTTGTGGGATGAAATCTAGGTTAATTGTCGCCGGGAAGAATGTAAATTTAGGGTATTTATGCATGATTTTCATTCTTTTCCATTAATTTTGATCTTCTAGCATGAAATTGTTAAACTAGACTTAAATTTTGGTATTGGGGAATCTAGAAATTCCATAAATGGGTTTTTTTGGACCTATGAACTATTCAAGAGAGGTTATAGGGCTAAAACTTCATGCATGGGTTTGAGTTGATCATGAAAACCTCTACTTTTGATAAAATAAATCGTTGATTATTCATTTGACCTTCTAAAAAGGTATAATTAGGTAGGTTTAAATACCTAGACCTTCATATAAGTAAATAGGATATTAAAGTGACCTTATAATTTGTTTAGATTATATTTGAGCATTTTGAGGCATTTAGAAAAGGAAAGGATCCAATAATTTAGCTTGTTCCCTTCCAATTTATCGATTGGGGTTTAGGCCATTTACTTGGAGTTGGACTTTACCTAGTTGTCAATATGTAATGTAAATTGTGTTGCATGTACATTAGTCTTCGGACATAGTTGTTATTTATGATTGAATTAAGTGTTGCTTGAATGAAGTAGCATGCAAATTGTTGACTTGACTATTTAATGATATTATGGAATATGAACTTACATTTGCTCTATACTTTGACGATGTTATGAATGATGATCTCGTGGCTATGTTATGCTTGATATGTTGCCTTGAGTGGTAATTAGAGAGGTTAGCATATTGAAATATGTAGATATAGTGAGTATATAATAACTATCCAGATAATGAGTGTCTCGAATCTGATGATTTTTTGTGTGGGATCAAGTACCATGCTGAAAATAAACATGAACACCTAGGATCCCAGCAGGTCATGACTATATGGGCAAGATTAAGACCCTTTAGCATGTGTACATATGAGAGTGATACTAATGATTCTGAGAGGCGTGTTAGTGATTCCTAGCCAATGAAATGATTATGCAACTACATGAACAGGGTGGATTTTGACTTGTTGTATTTTGACAACTGTGTGTTGAATCGAGTTATATCATTTTGAAAAGTGTGTTGAATTGACTTTTGCATTTTTTCACGACCCAATTCACCATGAGAGGAACCCACACTAAAACTTAGGTGGAAGAACCAACTATCTACAAATACACCAGTAATTAATCAACTTAAGACAACATTTTAATAAGTAAAACAAGTCTTTCTATCAACCATTGCCAAATATTAATGGAGAACCCCCCTAGAACCTGGAAATTATGTACCAAAACATCTATTCTTTGTATAGAATATGAGGATGCAACCCCAAAATAAGGAGTCTAAGTCCAAACAATGGACTAGGAAACAAAGATAAAGCCATGGCAGCTCAGAACAAGCAACTCACCCTTGGATACAAAAAGCATCGGGCTCAAAACTAAGGTCACGTAATAGCTACAAAAATATTCCTAGTACTCAACAAAAAAGAGCAAGTGTAGTATCAGTACACAAAATCCACAGTGTATTGGTAGGATCATCGGTCAGCTACAGTTATATGAAATATGAACAAGTGGCCACAACTTAGTAAAACAAATAATATACACAATATACATGCTCAATAACATTACAATAAAGTCAACCCGGTTCACTCATCGAACCCACATATAAACAATCACATGTACCAGGCATGGTAACTGAGTCAACCTTAGTAATCTATACCGACGTGGTACTTGAGCGAACCATATAGATATCTCGTACCAGGTGTGGTACCCGATCCAACCAAGAGATATCATGTACTAGACGTGGTACCCGAGCCAACCATTAGTATATACTAGGTGTGCTACCCGAGCTAATAGAATATCACACATCACAATCACAATGCATTAAATCACACTTGTATACCCAAGTAAGCATATTTATTACATGAGACTGACACAAGCTAACATCTCAGTTTATACTCACTACTAAAAAACTGTCGAAAATCGACAGCCAAAAGTGACGGACTGCATCCGTTTTTTGGTCAAATTCGACGAAAAAGCGACGCAGTCATGTCCGCAACTTTTTGGGTCGACACTTTTAAAAACTGACAAACTGCGTCGCTTTTTGATTATTTTTTCAAAAAATAATTTTTTGGATAAGTGACAGATAACGTTGCTTATTTTATATTTTCATTGTTTTTAATTTCCAAAAAGCGATGCAGCTTGTCACCTATATTTAATTTTATAATATTTTTAAATCTAGAAAAGCGACGGACATTGAGATGTCGTCCGTCGTTTTTTTGAAAATTTAAATTTTGAAAATTCCAAAAAAGCGATGGACTAAAGGACCCCGTTTGTCGCTTTTCTGAAAATTAATTTTTTGAAAAATCCAGAAAAACGACAGACTAAAGGACCTTGTCCATCGCTTTTTTGGGTTTATTTGAAAAATAATAATGCACAAAAGCGACGGACAAAACCACCTTGTCCGTCTCTTTTTCTACATTTTTTTACAGCAAAAGCTGACAGTTTTTGCTGCCCACCTGCAAATTAAATTCAATTCAATTCAAATTTAATCAGCCCAATCAAACAAAATACATTATACACATCCCAGACAAGATATAAAACCACAAACTTAAATCAATCTTGAAAAATATCTAAATCACAATTCAAAAACATATAAAGTCATTCAAAATTTGTTTCAAAATTAAAAAAAAATCATAAACTAAAGCAATAGAAGATAATCAAGGAGTGCAGTCTATATAATCATCCTCTTCCTTATTGTCATCGCCAGTACCATCGGCAGGGGACGATGTAGATGTAGGTCGACGAGCGAGGTTCTGCACTTGTTCTTTGATTTGCTGAACTGTCGCACTCATGCTTTCTTATTGAGCTACTCTTTTTCGCTCATACACTTTCAGTGCTGCTATCAGTTTTGCTATTTGTGCTGACATAGCAGCAATCTGAACACCGTCAATTGCCTCGGCTTTACGTGATGATCGAATACCCTCTAAGCCTGATAAGAGTTGTTGTACATCATTTCAAGAGCCTCGACCATACACTCTACCCATGTGTGTCCCCCCTAACACTTTTTCTATCAAAATTTGAGTGGACAGTTCAGGTGTCATTTGGACTGAACTATCTAGATTCTCATTCACGTACTTGTGATACTTACCTGTATATTAAAAATAACAATTAGGATCAGTATATATATATTCACTATTGATATTCATTATTCATATTAATTAAATAACTTACAAAAGTTCGTTCAGCCCTTTCCTCCACCCACACATCCGAATCTGATTCATTTTCTTTCTTCTTTACATGAGTCTTCTTGAAAACCTCCGGTGCAAGGGAGTGCGCCCCACATCTTTTCCTATAAATAAAAGATGAAATTTATATTATAATTATATTAATCAACTAATTATTTATTTAAAAATTTGAATTAGAACTTACCATCTCTCTTGTAATAGTTCCAACGCTCTTTGCACCTCCAGTGTGCAATGAGCTACCCTTAAGACTGCCTCTAGCCTTTTTGGCTTGTTCAGACATCGCCTTGAACTTATATGTTTTCCAATATTGATGTAATGCATCAAAAACATGAGGCAACATCCAACTTAGACACTGATCAATATCCTAGGATTTCTTTAGCCAACTAGACAGTCTTGCAGATGCCCTCCTCTCAAATGTGGTCGCAATGACCATATTAAACTTCGATTCCCAAGTACACATAGTCTGAAAAAAATGAATATTGTTAGATAATTAAAAAAAAACAAAGTATACTAAACTATTAAACTTAACTAACAAATTATTTACCTTAACCTCATTAAATATCTCCTAACGTTTATTGTTTAGGATCTCACTCCAGGAGTGATAAGCCTATGTAAAATGTGATGCCACCTGCAAAACATATAATAAACATGTTAGTTCATGAATAATACATTAAAGATTCTCTAATAAGTAAAATAAAGTAATAAATAGATGATAAACCAAACTTATGATGACCCATCTAGCTCAATCATGACTCTACCAAACCTTTCCCTCTGTCCCGGTGCTAGAGTAGACGTCTCATCTGGTATAGCACTAGGTGTAGGTGTAGATGATACACTAGGATACACATACTGTTGAGTCAATGGAGGTGTACTGGCCATAGCATCTGACCGCTCACTACTAGAATCTCTAATCCTCATGGCAGATAACTGAGAAGATGTACCTGTGGGAGATGGAGAGGGATATAGAGTACCAACCGATGACCTACCTGCCGATAAGGGTCGTGCTCGACGAATAGATTCTAAAGGTAGGTCCTCGTAATGCCGTGAAGACAATGACTGTGAAGTAGAGGAAGCACCGACCGGTCATCGGTAATTAGGATAATATGCTCGAGGATCTGCCGTACCAAATGGAACAACGAATAAATGGGTATCATGAGTAATGCACTCCGAGGCAGAAGAAAGGAATCTAGGAATATCCTCAGAATCTATGGGTCTCCTAGACTTCTTCTTTTTAGTCTTATTAGGCTGGCTAACTCCAAGATGCTCGCGAGATCTATCACCCTCACTCCCTAATGACATCTGTATGCAAATTTACATGGATAATATATAAAAATCATAAATTAAATAAAATTAGTATTAGCAAAATAAATAACTTACATACTAGCTATATAGTCTATCATTCTACTAATCCTTCCTCCTCACTCGTTTCATTTCCATCATTCTCCCATTCTTCCTCCTCAGTTGTTTCAGTTTCATTGTCATATTCTTCGTCATCAAATGAATCATTTTCCTCATCCTCATTTATGTCTTCCTCAACATTTATCATTATCTCATCATTAGATACTTCTTCTAATATGTGTTGAGGATGTTCTAGTGGGGTTTCCAATTCAACATCAACTTGTTGCTGGACAATTACAACCTCATTTTGGTATGCCACATCTAAGACATTGTCAATTTCAATTCATCCCATAGGTTTAGTCTTTATAACAACCCACCAATCATCTTTGTCTCTATGCAATGGATATGGAGCGTAATACACTTGTTTAGCATTTTGTGCAATGATGAAAGGATCATAACTTCTGTATTTTCTCGTGTGCTTAACTTCAATTATATTATGTTGTTGGTCCACTTTTGTGCCTCTGTGTGATGGTTCAAACCACTTACACCGAAATAATGTGATCTTTATTTTAGGCCAACCTGAATACCTTACTTTATTAATCTCATGAATGGCACCATAATATTCAATAGTTTGGCCAGTACCATCAACATCACCTTATATGAAGACACCACTATTATTTCTTTTCTTATTCCTAGAAACTTCTTTAGTTTGAAACTTAAAACCATTGACACTTATTCAATGTCTGTATTTGAGATTCAGGTCCAAGTGCAACTTCTTTCACTAATTGCAAATGTTCGACATTTGAGTATTCATCATAAACCTATATATTGTTGTTTAAAAAAAATAATTTAGTATAACATGAATGCATTATTAAATACTTATTGATTTAATGTAAGCTTGCACACTTACATATTCTGTTAGCCATTTGGAAAATTGCGTATAGATGACTTCATTACCCCACGTGTTTACAAATAAGTTGATCATTGTACAAACAAATATTTCATTAGTTAATGAAAACTTATTGGTATGTAATTTGATAATATATTTTTAACACTTTACTTGAGATATGGTTGAATCTCTGGACAATTAAGCAAAATATGTGTCACAGCTAAATGCATTTTCATACTAGTGAAGCCTCGCCTTCCACGCTTTTTAGATCCTCGATCATTTTGATTAAAAATTGATATCGGTGAAAATAAACGATCAATATCACCTTCATCATTACGATTGGGCCTATTTCTCCTACATGACACATCATTCCCAAAGTAATACGAATAAAAATCACCAGTTTCTCTACAAATATGACCTTGAACAACTGATCCCTTTATCTTTCCCCTTTGCAATTTTTGCTTGGAAATGATGAGTCTTAGATTTTGAATCATTTAGGGCTTGGTTTTCTTATTTTATTATCCTCAAATGCCTAATTTATGCTCTAAACTAATGTTAAAGTGTTGATTTGCAGCAATGAAGGAAAAAAAGCAAGGCAAGGACATTACCAGGCAAAAAGGAGCGAAAAAGATAAAAGATGTTGAAGATAGCAAAAGCTGAGAATCGTCGAGTAGTACTGCAGCTCGCCTAAATTTCCAGACTGCCAGCCCTGGGGAGAAGCCAAATTGGCGATGGATTTGGACCTTCGGCGATACAAACTTGGATCGCCTAAAGTCACAGAACACTGAGGATAAAGAGCATAGGAGAATCGGCGATGGAATGGAGAAATTGGCGCGTCGCCAACTTGGTCGGCAATGCTCAACTTACTTCGCCTAATCGGTCTTGAAAGACAAAATTTGGGAAACTATAAATTGAATTTCAAAAAATGGAAAAAGAAGCCATTCTTAGTTAAAATCTTATTCCTGACATTTTTTGATTAATTTCTCCACTGTAGAACTTTGTTTTACTTAGTTGAAGAAGTTTTCAAGTAGATTTGGAGTTGGGTTTTTTATTTTGAGCATTTTGGATCATTGTAAAGACTTGAATTGCAATACCCAGATTATGGAGAACGTAATTGGTATTGATTTCTTTCATTTTATGATGTGTGGCTAAAACCCCAGTTATTGGGGTGTGATCATCTGATTATTTATCCAATTAGCTTATGGGTATTATTGTTTACAAATTTAAATGTTTTTTTAAAGTGGGTTTAATTGATAGCTGAGTATTAATTTATGAATTGTAGTTGCAAATGCAATTTAAGCTTAGTGTTTTGGGCTTGCTCGAGAGAGAGGTCCTTGAACCAAAGTTATCAATTAATGATTGTAGTGATGGGGTTGTTGTGGGTTCAACTCGAGAGAGTGAATCTTAACTCAATCTTACCTATCTAACTCGAGAGAGAGTACATAAATTAAGGTTTTGGGTTGTGTATAGTGTTAAGTTTGTCGAGGTTCGAGAGAACTCACTTGAATCGAAATAGTTGTTCGAGAGAAAGCTATTGCATCTATAGTCCATCCTACCCACTGAGATTTAACAATTTCTTAATAAACTTCAATTACCCATATACTGAAATTAGCCTATAATCAATCACATCTCTGAGAATCCTCCTTAACTTGTCTACTCCCTTGTTCTCATGATTATCGTAGTTATTAATTGACACCATTAAACCCCCCGTCTGGCTTTCGTTGTCAGACCATTAACTTACCTTGTTTGATTTTGATAATGTCTACTTCTATAACCGAGTAGACCACAATCTTTACTTCTTAATTGAATTCCGTAATGTACCGCTGATGAGTCTGAGATTTCGACTCATTTAGGTATTTGTTTTCATGGTTTAAGTGTCCTCAAATTCTTAATTAATACTAATGTTAAAATGTTGATTTGCAGCAAAGAAGACTAAGGAGCAAGGCAAGGACATTACTGGGAATAAAAGAGAGAAAAAGTTGAAGAATTTGAAGGAAGGCAGTCCTGATAATTGCCAAGACCACTCGACGAGCCGCCGAGTGGTTCTTAGCTCACCCAAAGTTCTAGCATGCCAGCCTTGGGGAAAAACATACTTGGCGATAGAAACGGACAGTCAGCGGATCACCAACCAACTCGGCGACATCAACCTTGATCGCCTAAGGTCACAGAACCCTGAAGTCTAATAGACAAAGTAAACCGGCGATGGAATAGAGCAAAGGGCGGATCGCTGACCTGGTTTTCGAGGTGCGACTTACTTCTCCTAATGGTCCTGAAAGACAAATATTGGGAAACTATAATTGAAATTTAAAAAGAAAAGTGAGGAGTTCTGATTCCACAAGCCTTACAGTTTTAGTTTTCTTTGAGTTTTTGAGTTCCCATTGGAGACTTTACGGCTTTTGAGACTTAACTTTGAGGAATTTCAATTGCGTTTTAGAATTAATTCAATTTGGAGCATTGTAGAGACTCAGAAGCTTTTACCCAGCTGATGGCTAATATAAGTTGTAATTGTTTCTCTCTTTTTATGATGTGTAGCTAAAACCTCAATACTTGGAGTGTGATAATGTGATTATTGGCTTAATATGTGTATTGTTATTTATTGATTTAAATGCTTAATTAAAGTGGGTTTAATCGATAGATGTGTATTAATCTATAAATTGTAGTTGCAAATGCAGTTCTAACTTAGAGTTTTAGGCTTGCTTAAGAAAGAGGTTTTAGAACTAAGGTTTTCGATTAATGATTATAGTTATTGGGTTGATGTGGGTTCAGCTCGAGAGAGTTAATCGTAAGCCCAATTCTACCTATCTAGCACAAGAGAGTAGATAAATTAAGGTTTTGGGCTATTCTTATTGTTAAGCTTGTTAAGATTCGAGAGAACTCACTTGAATTGTAATACTGGTTCGAGAGAAAGCTAATGAACCTATAGCCTAGACTACCTACTGAGATTTAGCAATCGTTCGTAAATTCAATTACCCATATAGTGAAATTAGCCTATAATCAATCACATCCCGAGAATTCCTCTCAACATTGTTGGAAACCCTTGTTTTCGTATTTGTTTTAGTTGTTAATTAACAACCCAATTCCCCCATCTCACATTTGTTGTCACCCTTTGTCACGTCCTAAATCCCATTAAGATGGACAGGCACCCGATGCCCTCTAGGCCCGAGAGAACCAACATGTAACCTGTGCTTACTATATATATAACTATGACAATCTTGTGACAAGTTCACATAGGATGCAGAGATACGAACCAACATAAGTAGACCCAAAACGTATATACAAGACTTGGTTGTTGAGACCACAACTTGTTAAGACGCAACTGAACCACAAACATAAGTCTACAAAGCCTCTAAAAGATAGAAAACCTTAGATTAGGTCGGGACAGACCCCGCCTTACTCTTAACTACGATACAATACCCAAAATGAATTAGCTGAGTGTCGTGTGCTCCTACCAAGGAGGTCTACTAGCTGAAGTACCTGTGCCTGTAGCATGAAATGCAGCGTCCCCCGCGAGGGACGTCAGTACGAGAAAAAGTACTAAATATGTAAGGCAATAACATATATAAAATAAGAGTTCGAATGAAACCAAGTATCAATATATGTGTGCATAAATCAGAATAGAAGACCACCTTTGTTAACTCTTGTGGGATCATGCATGTTACATTCATGTCTTTACCTTTCTATGTGTTATGATCTTTATAAGGCATGTGATACGAATGACCAGCTGATCGGTGATAGAAGAGGATGACCCATGCTAGACATTTTAACCACTCGGATGCGGTCCTCATAATTACACAAATTGGGATCGGGCCATGCTAGGCATACGCCCCTGAGCTGCCACCCTTCTATACCAATTGGGATCGGCCCATGCTAGGCTTCTGCCCCTGAGCTACCACCCTTAATTATACAGATTTCTTTACTTAGATTCTTTAATCTTTGAGATTGCTATTTTGGTGGTCATAATCATTTTTGATATTTGGAACTACAGACCAGTAGTAGAAGACATGAAAATAATACTTCAATGCAGTAACAATGACATAAGGAGCTATGTAACATCAATGCATTACTTGTGAGCTTAAATGACACAATTGACTTTAACTAACTAAGAAAAGGATTCACCTAACTTGCTTTTGCAAATGCCATTTCTATACCAACACATAGAAGGATAATTACACAAGTATAGAGTACTAAACATATAATGAAGTAATTCTATACCCTAAGGAGAGGGGGGAAATATTGTTAGCTATTTGGAGATCATACGCTGCCACTATGTTTCCTTTACTAGGAATAGAACTTAGGAAATTCACTTATTGATATTAATCTCAAGTATCAGATTACATGCCGAAGAATATTGAATCGAATAGCCTTACATACCTTATCTTCTGATCAATACAACTATCACGATTCAGCCTCCTCTTGTTTTAATCTACAATATAAGTCATGATAAATTTAAATTAGTAGCTATCACACCGTGACCCTCGAAAAACAGTAGCTAACTTTGACGGATAATAAGCCCAGACAGCCCTTAAAACAATGTGTATCACCACACCCTCATTCTCTGCCCAATACATAAATTATATATCCTTTTCCAAGATTACCCAAACTGCATCAACAACAATACACATAAAACGGACTCAAGTATTCTTTATCATACAACCAATTATTGAACTCACCACCCCTTGAGTTCTTTATGACAGCACACCCATAATTCCTCACTTAAACTCATACATAAGGAGGAAGAAAATGGAGCAGCCACCTTACCTGAATTTCTGCTACTTCTCCTTATAACTTGAATTCCTCTAGAACTTCAACTTCCATTCACACTTAAACCAAAGAAGAAGAGAAAAGTATCTTAATAACCAAGGAAGTGAGCAGTAGCTTCTGGAAATATTATGCCTTTATACCTATACTTGAGCATGAATAACATGTTTTCCTAATCATCCATGGGAGAATTAAGCTAAATCCATAAGTGTTTTCACTTACCTTGTCTTGCAGAGATGAGGGTTTCTTCATGAACCCTAGAAGAACTTTAAGGCTGTTGTTTAATCATTAATAGAAAAGAGAGAGAAAGAGCTGGAGCTAATCCTCAATAATGTGTGTTAAAATGAGTGAGAATAGCAGCCAATATATCTTTATATTGAGCTTTCTTCCCCTTTAAGAATATCCACTAGAAAGCTTCATTTTCAGCCACTAATTGGTCAAGTAGGTGATGCACCTACTTATGTATATCAAGTAGCTCAAAAGGTCAAACTAGGTGATGTACCTACTAGCTTTCACTTGGGCTTAAATATATTGGGCCTTGGCAGATTTGGCTGCTGGGCTTTAATTTCATTTTGTTTTATTTAACATAGTTTGGGCCTCAAGTGAGTCCATTAGCATAGGCCCAAATCTGATCCATAAACCTTGGCCTTTTTAACTAGATCCATATAGCTCAAGTAGGTGATGCACCTACTTGGTTCTTTGGACTGGTCAATAAGTCAAAGTAGGTGATGCACCTACTTTGTCACCTACTAGCTTAGTTAAGTCAAGCAAGCAGCTCACCTATTTTATTCCATTTAATTAATAATCTATTTTTCTCTAACTTAGCACTTAACTTTCAACTTTATGCTCAATTACCACCTTCCTGTCTCGAGTTTAAATACTTTCGTTGGAGTTATATCTTGCAGTATACATGCTTCAACGTGCAAGGCATCACATCACCTTTCGAGCTAGTTTGAACCAACTCTAATCATATAATTAACATGGTCCCTCACCTATACTATAAGGCTATGTCAAGTATCACAAGAATAGAATAAGCATGTGCATAATACGAGTTGTTGCATCCTTCCCCCCTTAAAACATTCGTCCTTGAATGTTAGCACGGTTATCCAGTCCAAACAAGTTCAAGCCTAAGTTAGTACTACTGTTAATCACATTGAAAATGTAGACTTATACTTACTTGTTAACGCCTCAACTCAACATTTTAATCTTTCTCATTTATTTTGAAAATATGAGGATACTTCAATTTCTCTGCTTCTTCCGCTTCCCATGTAACTTCTTCTACTTGTTGGTTCCTCTATAATATTTTTATAGAAGCTACTTCTTTATTTCTTAACTTCCTAACTTGTCGATCCACAATAGCAATGGGTACTTCTTCATAAGTGAGATCTCTCGTAACTTGTACATCTTCAGTAGGAGTAATATGAGATGGGTCACCTACGCATTTTCGAAGCATTGAGACATGAAACACCGGATGAACAGTTGAAAGCCCTTCAGGTAACTCTAACTCATACGCAACTTGGCCAATTCTTCGGATAACCTTATATGGCCCTATATAGCGTGGACTCAACTTTCCATTATTACAAAACCTCATTACCCCTTTCATTGGTGACACCTTTAAGAACACCCAATCCCTTATAGAAAATTCTAGTCCTCTCCTTCTAACATCCGCATATGATTTATGTCAACTTTGAGTTGTTTCTAGCCGCTGCTGTATCACTTTGACTTTTTCCATACTTGATGAACAAGATCTAGCCCAAATAAGGTAGTTTCACCTTTTTCGAACCAGCCAATTGGGTATCTACATTTTCTACCATATAAATCTTCACAAGGTGCCCTTTTAATACTTGAATGGTAGCTATTGTTGTATGCAAACTAGATCAATGAAAAATGATCATCCCAACTACCTTTGAAGTCCAATATACAAGCTCGCAGCATATCCTCAAGTGTTTGAATTGTACGCTCTGCCTGACCGTCTGTTTGAGGATGAAAGGTTGTACTTAAATTTACTTGTGTTCCTAAACTCTTCTGAAATGACTTCCAAAAATTTGCAGTAAATTGAGCTCCCCGATCCGATATAATAGAGATTGGCACTCCGTGTAGACGAACTATCTCTTTAATATACAACCTCGCATATTCTTCGACTGCATAAGTAGTCTTGACCTGCAAAAAGTGCACTGATTTGGTCAATCTATCAACAATTACCCATATAGAATCAAACTTCCAAAATGAACGAGGCAAACTAGTGACAAAATCCATGTTGATCATGTACCACTTCCAAATTGGAAGTTCTATACATTGTATATAACCTCCGGACATTTGGTGCTCTACTTTTTCTTGTTGACATTTGGACATTGAGCCACAAATTCTGCGATGTTCTTCTTCATGTCCCCCCACCAATACATTTCTTTCAAGTCATGATACATTTTAGTTGACCTCGGATGGACAAAATATCTCAAATGTGTGCTTCCATCATAATCCTCTTTCTTAATTCATCTACATTAGGTACACACAATCTGTTTTGACATCGAAGTACTCCCTCTTGCGTAAGCTCAAATGCCTTTGTCATACCATGTTGTACATTCTCCTTAAGCTTTAATAGAATAGGATCAGTGTACTGCTTCTCTTTCACTTCCACTACTAATGAAGATTCTGCCACATTTTGCACAATAACCTCTTCGTCTGGATATTCAAGAAGGCGAACCCCCAAGCTAGCTAGTTGACATAGATCCTTAGTTATTCCTTGTCTTTCCATAGACTGCCCATAAGTGCTTGCCTTTATTTTACAACTTAACGCATTAGCTACTACATTTGCTTTCTCGGGATGATACAAGATATCCATGTCATAATCTTTTAATAACTCCAGCCATCTTCGCTGCCTCAGATTTAGGTCCTTTTGCTTAAAGATATATAGCAAACTCTTGTGATCAGTGTATAGGTCAACATGAATTCCATACAAGTAGTGGGACCAAATCTTCAAAGCAAATAAAACTGATGCTAGCTCTAGATCATGAGTTGGATAATTTTTCTCATGTGGCCGCAACTTCCTTGAACCATAAGCTATTACTTTACCATGCTGCATCAATACACATCCTAGGTCCACTCCCGAAGCATCACAATACACTGCATACCCTTCTGTTCCTTCTGGAAGTACCAATACAGGTGTAGAAGTTAATTTATTCCTCAACTCTTGGAAGCTTGTTTCATATTCATCACTCCACTGAAATTTGGTTTCTTTGTGTGTTAGCTTTGTTAAGGGTGCAGCAATGGAAGAGAATCCTTCAACGAACCTTCTGTAATAACCTGCCAATCCAAGGAAACTACAGATCTCCGTAGGCGTTGTAGGTCTTGGCCGGTTTTTAATGGCTTCTATCTTCTGGTTATCAACCTTTATTCCTTCATCGGATACAATATGATCTAAGAATGCCACAGATTTTAACCAGAACTCACATTTAGAGAACTTTGCATACAACTGATGATCACGAAGAATTTGTAAAACCTATCGCAGGTGATTAGCATGGCCCTCTTCCGATCTTGAATACACCAAAATGTCATCTATGAATACTATCATGAACACATCTAAAAATGGCTTGAACACCCTATTCATCAAATACATAAAAACTACTGGTGCATTCGTTAGCCCAAATGACAAGACTAAAAACTCAAAATGACCATACCGTGTTTGAAAAGCTGTCTTAGGTATATCTTTGTCTTTGACCCTCACTTCATGATAACCTGACATCAGGTCGATTTTTGAAAAACACCTAGCACCTTGCAACTGATCAAACAAATCATCAATTCTAGGGAGGGGATATTTGTTCTTANTGTCTTAGGTATATCTTTGTCTTTGACCCTCACTTCGTGATAACCTGACGTCAGGTCGATCTTATTCAACTGTCGGTAGTCGATACACATTCTTAACGAGCCATCTTTCTTGCGTACAAATAAAACCGGTGCTCCCCATGGGGACATACTAGGACTTATGAATCCTTTATATAATAAGTCTTTTAATTGCTCCTTCAACTCTCGTAATTCTGCCGGGGCCATTCTATATGGAGGGATAGATATAGGTTGCGTATCTGGAATCACATCAATACCAAACTCTACTTCTCGTTCTGGAGGCAAAACCGAAATATCTTCAGGAAATACATCGTGAAATTCATTTACCACTGGAATTGATTGAAGAGATGGTGGCTCAGCATCTATATTTTTCACTCTCACTAGATGACATATGTATCCTTTGGACATCATCTTCTTTGCCTTAAGATAAGAAATAAATTTACCTCTTGGTGTCCCAATATTACCTTTCCATTCAAAGACGACCTCTTTTGGAAAATGGAAATGCAGCATCTTAGTTCGGCAATCCACCGTGGCATAACAAGAAGCTAACCAATCCATACCCATTATAACATCAAAATCCACTATTTATAGCTCAACAAGATCAGCCAATGTATCACGATCACAAACAGTTACAATACAATTACGATAAACCTTTCTAGCTATAATAGACTCACCAATCAGTGTAGACACTTCAAATGGCTTCACTAATAATTCTGGTGTTCTTTTGAACTTTTCAGCAATCAATGGAGTAACATATGATAGTTTAGACCCCGGATCAATTAATACATATACAATATGTGGAAAGATGGACAATGTACCTGTAACCACATCCGGTGAGGCTTCTAAATTTTGTCGATCCCCGAGAGCATATGTGCGATTCTGAACTCCACTAGAACTGGCTGCTCCCCTAGTTTCTCTACCAGGACCAGTAGGCATCTGTCCCCTACCTAAAGAAGGTGCTGATGATGAAGATGCAACAAGTGATCTAGTAGGTTGTGCCACACCACCCACACCCCTATGAGGGCAATTTCTCATCATATGACTTGGTGTACCACACCAAAAACAAACATTTGTCCCAAACTGACATGCACCTAAATGATTTCTTCTGCATTGTTTACAAGACTGCCGAAGAGGTCTTGATTGGCTCAAACTTCCCTACTCTTGGTACCCCGGTGTTCGTGAACCTCGGCTTTCACCTCTTTGCCCAAACTGATTCCCCCTAGATTATTGAAACTGAGGTGGGGCACTAGTTATAGAGTAGGAAGATGATGGCCTAGGCGGTCTGTTAAAGAATCGAGGCCTAAACTCACCTTGGGATGGTGTAAACTGCCCCATGGATCTGGCCCTCTTAGAATGCCATGTTTCTGACTCTTGTGTCCTTCTTCTTTGCCTTTGATCCTCCAACTTTTGCGCAAAAGCTTGCATTCTTTCTATATCCATATCTTTATTCAACGAAGCAATGGTACAGTCTCTAACCAGATATGAATCTAATCTATCCACATATCGATGAACTTTATCCCCCATAGTAGCTACTACATTAGGAGCATACCTGGCCAAGGAATTAAATTTGAGATTGTACTCTCTCATGCTCATAATTCCTTGGTGGAGATTTAAGAATTGATCCGCACGGGGCTCTCGGATCTCCAATGGCAGATAATGGTCAAGGAATGACTTTTTGAACTCTTTCCATGTAGCTGATGGTGCATCTGTTCCCCTGGATTGCTTCCAAGCTTCATACCACAATACAACCACACCTTTTAATCTATATGCTGCTAGCTCGAGCACTTCTTTACCACTTGCATGCATAACATCGAAACTGCATTGGATCTGATCTATAAAGTCTTGTGGATCTTCATTAGGATCTGACCCGGTGAATGATGGAGGGTCCAAATTAAGGAAATCACGTATCCACGTGCCAGCTGCTCTATCTACACCACTAGTACCTGTAACTGGACCTTTTTGCCTTTGGCCATCGCCAACAACTATACGAGTCAATAATTGGACCGCATTCCTCAAATATTGCTCGGTAGCATTAATAGGGGGTTCTTGAGGTGCAACTTCCCTCCTTAGATCTTCTGGATATAGAGGGTCGGGGAAGTCTGTGAAGGAGACTCATCTTGAGCCTCACATTGTACAACTTGACTAGCTGGTGGTTGGCCGGTCCCTGCTTAGGCAGCCACATCTACTCGTTTACCAGTACTTTTGCTCCATCTCGTAACCGGCATCCTTTCTATAACAAAACAATTTAGGAATTAGATATGATTCACCTACAACATTGGTTCTATCGCACAATCTAAGAAATGAAAGAAAGGAGACAACTCCTACATGTCCCGTAACCTCTTGTTTATAAATGTGGTGCACAACACATCCATAAGCAAGACTCTACACAGACACGGCTTTGTAGACTCCTTAGGATGACCTGCTCTGACACCACTTTTGTCACGTCCCAAATCCCATTAAGACGGACAGGCACCCGATGCCCTCTAGGCCCGAGAGAACCAACATGTAACCTGTGCTTACTATGCATATAACTATGACAATCTTGTGACAAGTTCACATAGGATGCAGCGATAAGAACCAACATAAGTAGACCCAAAATGTATATACAAGACATGGCTTTTGAGGCCACAACTTGTTAAGACGCAACTGAACCATAAACATAAGTCTACAAAGCCTCTAAAAGATAGAAAACCTTAGAGTAGGTCGGGACAGACCCCGCCTTAGTCTTAACCATGATACAATACCCAAAATGAATTAGATGAGTGTCGTGTGCTCCTACCGAGGAGGTCTACTAGCTAAAGTACCTGTGCCTGCAGCATGTAATGCAGCGTCCCCCGCGAGGGACGTCAGTACGAGAAAATGTACTGAATATGTAAGGCAACAATATATATAAAATAAGAGTTCGAATGAAACCAAGTATCAATTTATGTGTGCATAAATCAAAACAGAAGACCACCTTTGTTAACTCTTGTAGGATCATGTATGTTACATTCTTGTGTTTACCTTTCTGTGTTATGATCTTTATAAGGCATGTGATACGAATGACCAGTTGATCAGTGGTAGAAGAGGATGACCCATGCTAGGCCTTTTAACCCCTGGGATACGGTCCTCATAATTACACAAATTGGGATCGAGCCATGCTAGGCTTACGCCCTTGAGCTTCCACCCTTCTATACCAATTAGGATCGGCCCATGCTAGGCTTCCACCCCTGAGCTGCCACCCTTAATTATACAGATTTCTTTACTTTGATTCTTTAATCTTTGAGATTGTTGTTTTGGTGGCCATGGTCAGTTTTGATATTTGGAACTACAGACCAGTAGTAGAAGACATGAAAATAATACTTCAAGGCAGTAACAATGACATAAGGAGCTATGTAACATCAATGCATTACTTGTGAGCTTAAATGACACAATTGACTTCAACTGACTAAGAGGAGGATTTACGAAACTTGCATTTGCAATACCATTTCTATACCAGCACATAGGAGGATAAATACACAAGTATAGAATACTAAACATATAATGAAGTAATTCTATACAATAAGGAGAGGGGGAAAATATTGTTAGCTATTTGGATATCATACGCTGCCACTATGTTTCCTTTACTAGGAATAGAACTTAGGAAATTCACTTATTGATATTAATCTCAAATATCAGATTTCATGCCGATGAATATTGAATCGAATAGCCTTACATACTTTATCTTTTGATCAATACAACTATCACGATTCGGCCTCCCCTTTCAAGTTTTAATCTACAATATAAGTCATGACAAATTTAAATTAGCAGCTATCACACTGTGAGCCTCGTAAAACAGTAGCTAACTTTGACGGATAATGAGCCCATACAGCCCTTAAAACAATGTGTATCACCACACCCTCCTTCTCTACCCAATACATACATTATATATCATTTTCCAAGATTACGCAAAATGCATCAACAACAAACACATAAAACAGCCTCAAGTATTCTTTATCATACAACCAATTATTGAACTCACCACCCCTTGAGTTCTTTATGACAGCACACCCATAATTCCTCACTCAAACTCATACATAAGGAGGAAGAAAATGAAGCAGTCACCTTACCTCAATTTCTGCAACTTCTCTTTATAGCTTGAATTCCTCTAGAACTTCAACTTCCCTTCACACTTAAACCAAAGAAGAAGAGAAAAGTATCATAATAACCAAGGAAGTGAGCAGTAGCTTCTGGAAATATTATGCCTTTACACCTATACTTGAGCATGAATAACATGTTTTCCTAATCATCCATGAGAGAATTAAGCTAAATCCATAAGTGTTTTCACTTACCTTGTCTTGCAGAGATGAGGTTTCTTCAAGAACCCTAAAAGAACTTTAAGGCTGCTGTTTAATCCTTAAGATAAAAGANAGGAAGTGAGCAGTAGCTTATGGAAATATTATGCCTTTATACCTATACTTGAGCATGAATAACATGTTTTCCTAATCATCCATGAGAGAATTAAGCTAAATCCATAAGTGTTTTCACTTACCTTGTCTTGCAGAGATGAGGTTTCTTCAAGAACCCTAAAAGAACTTTAAGGCTGCTGTTTAATCCTTAAGATAAAAGAGAGAGAAAGAGCTGGAGCTAATCCTCAATAATGTGTGTTAAAATGAGTGAGAATAGCAGCCAATATATCTTTATATTGAACTTCCTTCTCCTTAAAGAATATCCACTAGAAAGCTCATTTTCAGCTACTAATTGGTCAAGTAGGTGATGTACCTCCTTATGTATATCAAGCAGCTCAAAAGGTCAAACTAGGTGATACACCTACTAGCTTTCACTTGGGCTTAAATACATTGGGCCTTGGCAGATTTGGCTGCTGGGCTTTAATTTCATTTTGTTTTACTTAACATAGTTTGGGCCTCAAGTGAGTCCATTACCATAGGCCCAAGTATGATCCATAAACCTTGGCCTTTTTAACTAGATCCATATAGCTCAAGTAGGTGATGCACCTACTTGGTTCTTTGGACTGGTCAATAAGTCAAAGTAGGTGATGCACCTACTTGTCACCTACTAGCTTAGTGAAGTCAAGCAAGTAGTTCACCTATTTTATTCCATTTAATTATTAATCTGTTTTTCTTTAACTTAGCACTTAACTTTCAACTTTAAGCTCAATTACCACCTTTCCGTCTCGAGTTTAAATACTTTCGTTGGAGCTATATCTTGCAGTACACATGCTGCAACGTGCAAGGCATCACAGCACCTTTCGAGCTAGTTTAAGCCAATGCTAATCATATAAGAAACATGGTCCCTCACCTATACTATAAGGCTATGTCAAGTATCACAAGAATAGAATAAGCATATGCATAATACGGGTTGTTACACCCTTTTCAATTTAACTAAATGTTCTTGATAATTTCTATTCCTACCACCAATTAGATTACATTTGTCAATTCGTAATTGTATTCGAACCTGTACTTCTCCCCGTGGGTTCATCCCCAACTCTTCGTTGGGTTTTATACTAGATTATGATCACCCACACCTAGTATTGGATGAGGTGTGGTTCAGCGTTTATCAAAAATGACGCCGCTGCCGGGAAGTGGTGTTTAGAAATTTATAATTGAAGTTTGAATTGTGATCTTTTTGTGTTGTAGTTGAATGGACTTACTTTGTTTTGTGTTTGTGTTGGCTTGTTTTAACAGAGGAAGAAATGAGTGTGAACGGGAGTAATGGTAGCCAAATTAGCCATCAAGATGATATTGGAAATCTGAATGATGTTAATGACCCGATTCAATTGGGTGGTGTTGGTGCTATACGTCTACCTCCGGTTTAGGGGAATGTGGTTTTCCATGTCACTAGCACAATGCTATAACTCCTGCAAATGAAATGACTATATGGAGGGCTGGATATGAAGATCCCCATGAGCATATTTGGAACTTTGTGTACGTATGTGGTCCATTCTCGTTCAAGAACGTATCACAAGAATCAATTCGTCTTCGATTGTTTCCATTTTCTTTGATAGGTGAAGCTACCAAGTGGTTAGTTGATCTATCGAGGAACTCCATCACCACTTGGGATGAACTTACCACATTGTTCTTCGTAAGGTTCTTTCCCCCATTAAAGATGATGACACTAAGAATTAGTATTCAAGGTTTTAAACCCTTGGAAGGTTAACCAATCCACGCGACGTGGCTGAGATTTCAGAAGTTGGTACTTTAATGTCCGACTCACGGATTTCCAAACAACGTGCTATTACAACACTTCTATAGGAATCTTGACTCGTGAACAAAGGTGTTGTTGATCAACTTGTTCCAGGGGTATAATGCAACATCCTTATGAGACGGCATCTCAGCTTCTCAATGGCATGACCAAGATCAACAGAGCATTGTATACTCGTGAGGACCAAGTGTCTCCTCTCACTTTTAGAATGAAAAAATAGCAGATCAAGAAGGACCAAGAAAGACACCAAAACATGGCCAAAATGATAACCCAACTAGATATCTTGTCGAAAAATGTGATGGGTAGTGGGTTGAAGAGTGTAAATGTTGTTGGTATTGGTGGAGCAAACCCTGATGAAGGTCACTTTGAGGCGCTGTATAATGAGAAAGTGAACTTCCTTGCAAACCAAGGAGGAGGTTTTTGCCCAAACTATCCAAGGTCGAGTGGAAATCCACTGTTGAAATAGAGATGATGGATGGAGAGACCGTGATAGAGAATGGTATGACTATAATGCTACTTGGAAGGAAAGGGATGGTGACAAGGAAAGATACATCCCACCTCATGAACGCCCAAATCCTAAAGAGCAAAGAGCTGACCCAGAGAACTTTCATACGGAAGACATCCTTGCATGCATTCTCAATAAGGTAGAAGGGTCGAACAAAGTTTTGAAAGAAATGAAATAGGACGTCTCCACACTTAATCAGACGGTCACCTCACACTCAGTGTCCATCAACCAATTGAAGACACATAGGTCAAATCTCGACTCATTTGAATCCAAGGCAAAAATGAGGGTTGCCTAGTGACCCAATGGCCAATCCCAGAAATAAAGTTTTAATTGGTATCTCTGTCGTGCCATGATGTTAAATAAGGTGTTTCTTGGGAGGCAACCCAAGTTTTTGATGCTTTTAAAGTTCACTTTTGAATAATGGGTGTTGATTTTGCAGGTTGAAAAGTTGAAAGTGTTGGAAAATTGGTAATAGGTGAGCTAAAAGCTCAGTCGGTGACTCGCCGAACAGGTCGGCGAGCCCGACATTGACCGCCGTTTGAACCCCCAAATTGTTGGGAAGTTCTGTACAACTTGGTGAGCCAAATTACCACACGGCGCATCGCTAAGTGGGTCGGCGGACAAGACTTACTTTGTAGACTGGAACGCGAACTGAAAGGTTTTGAAGGCCAAACAGTTTAAATTTCAAAAATCCTTTCACTTTCCTACTTTTTAACTCCCACACACTGACATATGATATTAGATTTCTCGCATCTTCATTTTACTTGGGATCTTTGCTTCGGGCAGATTTTGGGGAAGTTATTACTTCGTAGCATTTCAACTTTTGGCATCAAAGGTTGGTTTTCCGAACTCCAAACTCAATAGTTTGTTGAAATCAAATTCAATTGTTCATTTTGTGGTTGATATCTATGTGTATTATCATTTTGTTGATTGTTTGCTAGTTGGTTTACCCGTTCTTAAGTGAATTCGTAATTAATTGGTCGTAAATTGTTAATTCATATGCCTTTAACTGATTAAATTATTGGGTTGTGTTGAAATTGTTATGGGTCTAGCGGGGTGAAGTCTGAGTAACCCCAAATCATGCTAATTGTCAATTTTTCCTGATGAGAGAGTTGTTGACGTCATTCTTAAGGGCAAAAGAAATCAATTGGCCAATTTTGGTCAAATCGGGGGAAGTCTGAGTACCTCGAGGGCATGGGTGATATGGGTCTGGTGTTAATTGCATGTTTTTAGTGATTAATTTTGTTTTCATGTGCTGCGGGCGTGATTTTGAAGTACGAAGGGAAAAATTGGCACGATGGACTACTCAACTCGCTAAGTGGTTCGGCGGTTCGCCTAAGGCCCCTTTGATTGCCCATTATTTCTCTTCTTTTAGGCTTTCAGTTCTGTAACTTTTGGCGATATGCCTGTGCTCACCAAGTTGACTCGGCAACTCGCTGAAAGTCCCTTCTAATTTCCCTTCTGCGCCCTTAATTTCCATAATTATTCTATAACTTTCAGCGAGCTACTTCCAGTTCACCGATAGGTGTCGGTGATCCACCAAATGCCCCTAGATCTCGCCGACCAGTTTTGATTTTTGAACATTTTTGTTCTGGAACTTTCGGCGAGCCCCACTTGGCTCGCCAAAGTGATTCGGTGACTAGCCGATTGGTTCGGTGAGTATTCCTACAACTATTTTCCCACACTTTGATCTAACATTTTTCACATTGTTTTGCAGGCATGTCTATACCAAAGGTAGTTGGTAGAGACATACCACCCCGAAAGCAGGCACAGGGGATTACAATCGATGAAGAAGCGGTTGCTTCCTGGGTAAAGGCTACAAAACTACCTCCAATGGGAGGTCAAGGCAAGGGCAAGGCGCCTGTAGAGTTTCAACCAGCGGAGAAGAGCTCTCATATTGAGGGGGGTGTATGCCACACACCTCACTACCTCTGGCATTGAGAGTCAGTCAGATGAGGATTCTACGACTTCTACTCTGAGCCGAAAGATGATCAATTGTTACAAGCCAGGAGAGTGAAGCCACGATCCAAATCATTAAATGATCCGTCTAGGATCCCAGTGCCTCCAACACCTACTCCTCCTCCCACAGTTCTAGCTTCTACTCCAGAAAAGACAGTGGTCCTAACACCACCAATTCAGGGTCCTTTTTCCCGATCACTCAATCGAATAAAGGCCGAGGGTTTGAGGACCATTCTAGAAGAGAAGAGATTGTCTACTGACGGTGTGGTGGAAAGGTACTAGAAGTGTGGAGCACTATCAAGTTCCACAAGTTCAAGGTGTTTACAAAACCCCAGGGTCCCTACATTCCTACTTGGGTCCTGGAGTTCGATTCAGCCTGCAGAGAGTTAATGACAAAGGGAAAGAAGATGGAAAGTGCCTTCAAATCGATGGACTTTGTGATGGTTCGAGGGAAGAATGTCAAATGCCGCTGCTCAGATATAAATGCTATCATGGGTGCTCATCAGACTTTATGCATGATTAAATCAATCTAGTCAAGAAAAAGACCCTGGATTATCTCAAAGGTTAGATGGTACCCCTTCTCTACGATCTCACCCCGAGGTGGATAGAGGAAGGTGCACCCATAGAAAAGAAAAACCTGAATGTTGCTGCAAGATACTGGTTTGGCTTCATCAGTAGCACCATTATGCCATACCAGAATGAGTCCATCCATAGAAACCCAAAGGCAGCCTATTTAGGGTCCATTATTGATCTCCAGAAGCTGAACTTGGGGTTGTTGATCAAGTTCGAGATGGCCATGAGGGCCAAACAGAGCCAAACCTCACTCTTATTTTTTATGCTGATCACCGAGTTGTGCAGATGGGCTCGTGTCCCAAGAGATGAAAAGAAGGATGTCGAGTGACACCTACATTTTCTACTAACATTCGGCGTATTGAGGTAGAGTACATACGGGATGAGGCTGACAGGAGGTGGGACGCACCAGTGGATAAATCCCTGGAAGTCGACGTTGATTTGTTGCCTACAGAGGCAATCATGCCTCCTAAGGCCAGTGGGCCCTTAGGTACTTTTGGCCCTTCTATTTCTAAGACCCCTCATACATCTGTTGCACCGACTCCTACTAGATCTAATGTTGCTGGTCCTACTGCTTCTCGACCCCTATCACCCAGGCCATGCTCTATAAGATGGGCTATCTGGCCGAATCTTTTGATGTGTGTGCCTCTCGGGTAAAGGCCGATGTGCCTGGGTTGATGGAGCAGGCTATTGTTGCTACCTTAGCCCCCATTAGTGTTGCGATGAGGGAGTATAAAGTTCAGATTGAGGATCACAAGTTGGCCTTGGATGTCCTTGCTGTGAGAGTTGAGGCATGTGAGAAGAGCCAGGGGGCTACAGATGTTATAACGTCCTTAAAGGCCGATATTGTTGGGCTGCTTAGAGATGTGGTTGAGTTGATGTCCACTAACCTATCGATACTATTCTATACGGTAGAGATTTCGAGGTCCCAAGCACAAATATTCTAGCTTGTTCTGATGTACCTCCGACTACTACTAGAGATGAGACTAGAACTGATGATGCTGAGTCTGAGGCTCAGACATATGAGGATCACCTTGGTGTTCGTGAGGAGACTGTGTACGAGGAATTGACTGACTTGGAGGGTGCCATATTTGAGACAACTAGGCAGGAATCATACCGAGACACTTTTATCGTGGGCTCAAGTGAAGCAAAGAATGATGATATCGAGCATTGATGCCTAGACAGAGGGAGTTGCCGATATGCAGACTTCACCCCAAGCCTAGCCTAGCAGGATGATCTTCTTGCCTCCTTCCCTGTTATTTTTAGACTATTTCTGTTTTTATTTGCATTTAAGGACAACTGCTTATTTTTGTTGGCGAGGTGAGGTATTGCCATACCTACCTCTATTGGGATGGTTTTGTGAATATTGGAGCTTATTGGTGTTTATATATATATATATATCTTGGTTTTTGAGACATTATGGTCAATTATTTTTAATGTATAAATGGTTTTGACCAATTTTAAATTTTTTGCCACCTCTTTTGTGTGTGATTGTGACTGTTCTCTTGCAAATTTGAGTATCGATTATGGTCAATACCTATGACTTGAATAGTGCTTTTAATTGAACAACATGAATGTGCGTCTACGATGAGGCAAACTGAGTTACATAGGCAATATGTGAACTTTTAGCATCTCGTTGTGACTAGCCGATTGTCAATTAAGTCTTTTGTGATGAACATTGCACGATAGCTAGAAAGTGTGGAGTCTTGTTTGATAATTGTATCGAATGCCTTTTGTGGTGAGGTTGTCTTGAATAATGTGTACCTAGAATTTTCCCTATTGGTTCGATTGATAGATTGAAGCAAGCGATTAAAATGATCTTAGGCAAAAGTTTTGAAGAGTGAAATACATTGATAATATACCTCTTTGTGGCCACCTTGTGAGAAGTGTGAACCTTGCTTGGCACCTTTTGAGCCTATCCCTTTCTTTGGAAGAAACTTGAACAACTTTGACCTCGTTGTCCCATTACCTATAACCTTCATGAAGTATTGGTTTGTTTGAATACCCAACTTAGGCCAAAAGCCTAAGTTGGGGGTGTGGTGAAAAAGGAGGAAAGCCAAGAAGTGTGAAAAACTCCCCCTTGATGGGTTGTTTTGAAAAAGATGGAACCCCTCCATATAAAAAAAGAATGAAAAGAAGAATTGTGAAATAAAGTGTGTGAAAGAAGCAAAAGAAATGGGGTACCCGGTAAGTCATGTTTAGTTGAATAATGAGGTGAATTATGAACATGTTTGGATGTGAAAGAGAAGGAGAAAAAGTGACTTTCAGGCCATACTTCATGAAGGTAGAAGACAGTAAGCCTAAATGACCATACCTTTACACTCAGCCCCATTACAAGCCTTGAAAATACCTTTATGATGTTGAGTGAGCAAAAACGAATGTTGATTGGAAAATAAGGGCAAGCCTATGGGTGGAGTCATGCATGTGTTCTTCTTTGTGAGCGTGAGAGTTGTATTGGATTTTGAAATGTTAAATTGTTGAGAAATTTTGTGTGAAATATGGAATCATCCTTGTTGTGAGGGCATTTGAATACTTTGTTGAGCTTGAACTTGCATTTAAAGCAAGCATTGTGAGCTTGAGTATACTTGATAATGGTGAGTCATAATTTGAAACTTTGAGTGCACAATTTAACATTGTATGTGTAGTTTTTACCTTTTGTGTGCATTTGTGTTGAGTCTTAAGCAACACTGTTTGTAGACATCCTTATTGAACTGACTGATCTTGAGTTTTACTTAAGGACAAGAAAAAGTTTAAGTTGGAATGTTGATGAGTCCGAGATTTTGAATCATATAGGGCTTTGTTTTCATGGTTTAAGTGTCCTCAAATGCCTAATTTATGCTCTAAACTGGTATTAAAATGTTGATTTGCAGCAAAGAAGGCTAAGGATCAAGGCAAGGACATTATCGGGCAAAAAGGAGCGAAAAAGCTGAAGAAGTTGAAGGAAGCCAGTCCTGGTGATCGTTAACACCATCGGCGAGCCTCCGAGTGGCTCTTTAGCTCGTCCAAAGTTCCAGCGTGCCCACCCTAGGGAAAAGCCTACTTGGCAACAGAAATGGACAATCGACAAATCGTTAACCAACTCGACGACATAAACCTTGATTGACTAAAGTCACACAACCCTGAAGTCTAATGGCCAAAGCAAACCAACGATGGAATGGAGCAAAGGGTGAATCGTTGACGTGGTTGGCGAGGCGCCACTTACTTCGCCTAATGGTCCTGAAGGCCAAAAATTGGGAAACTATAATTTGAAATTTAAAAAGAAAAGTGAGTTCTGATTCCACATGCCTTTGAGTTTTAGTTTTCTTTGTGTTTCTGAGTTCCCATTGGAGACTTTTAAGCCTTTGAGACTTAACTTTGAGGAATTTCAATTGGGTTTTAGAACTAATTCAATTTGGAGCATTGTATAGACTTGGAAACTTTTACCCTGCTGATGGCTAATATAGTTGGTAATTCTCTCTCTTTTTATGATGTGTAGCTAAAACTCCAATTCTTGGGGTGTGATCATGTGATTATTGGCTTAATTAGCTTATGGGTATTGTTATTTACTGATTTAAATGCTTAATTAAAGTGGATTTAATCGATAGTTGTGTATTAATCTATGAATTATAGTTGCCAATGCAATTCTAACTTAGAGTTCTGGGCTTGCTTGAGAAAGAGGTTTTAGAACTAAAGTTTTCGATTAATGATTGTAGCTATTGGGTTGATGTGGGTTAAGCTCGAGGGAGTGAATCCTAAGCTCAATTTTACATATCTAGCTCGAAAGAGTAGATAAATTAAGATTTTGGGTTGTTATTATTTTTAAACTTTTCTAGGTTCGAGAGAACTCGCTTGAATCATATTAGTTATTCGATAGAAAGCTATTGCACCTATAGCCTAGCCTACCTACTGAGATTTAGCAATCGTTAGTAAATTTCAATTACCCATAGAGTGAAATTAGCCTATAATCGATCACATCCCGAGAATTCCTCTCAACATTATTAAAACCCTCTATTTTCATATTTGGTTTAATTGTTAATTGACAAACCAATTCCCCCATCTGACATTTGTTTTCACCCTTTTCAATTTAATTAAATGTTCACGATAATTTCTATTCCAACAACCAATTAGATTACATTTGTAACTTCGTAACTGAATTTGAACTTATACCGCTCCTTGTGGGTTCAACCCTAACCCTTCGTTGGGTTTTATACTAGATTACGATCGCCCACACCTAGTATTTGATGAAGTCTGGTTGAGAGTTTATCAACCGCTTCCTGTGGGTTCGACCCCAACTCTTTGTTGGATTTTACACTAGATAACGATCGCTTACACCTAGTATTGGATGAGGTGTAGTTTGAGCGTTTATAAGGAACTGTCAATTTTTCTGCATGTATATATATATATATGTTAATAAAGGAATCACCAGTTTCTTAGTGATTATATAAATCTATATATGTTAATTACCTCTCAAATGGATACATTCATATTGTTGAATTGAACCTCTGAGGTGGGCCTGTTGTACAAGTGAATTGGAAGATGCTCCATCACATCAAAGAAACCACATGGAAAGATCTTCTCTAACTTAGTAGTAATAACAGGAATATTTTCTTCCATCCTATCTAAACTACTCTCCAACAACTTTCCAGAACACAAATCCTTAAAGAAAAGACTTATCGATGTGATTGGTTTCCATATACTTTTGGGTAGATGGCTAAAAGCGATAGTAATTAAAGTTTCCATGAATACATGACAATCATGACTTTTCATACCTATCAATTTTCCTTCATTCATATCTGCCCGTTTTCTTATATTCGAAGCATAGCCCTCCGACATTCTCAAATTTTTAACCCACGCAAAAATTTCACGTTTGTCATCCAATGTGAATAAAAAATTGGGTTTGGGCTTAACTATTTTACCATTTTATAATTCTTTCAACCATAACTCTCTTCTGCTACAATATTCCATTATGTCCATTCTAGCTTTCGGATTGTCTTTTGTCTTGCCGTTAATATCCATCACTATGTTAAACAAATTGGCAAAATAATTTTTTTCAATGTACATCACATCAAGATTATGTCGTAGAAGATTGTCCATCCAATACGGCAACTCCCAAAATATACTTTGTTTGGTCCAGTTATGTTCCACACCAAATCCAGGAAGTCTAGATGGTGAAGCTTCAGTAATTTTAGGTAATTGAGAAACTCTTTACCAAATTTGATGCCCTGTGACTAATGGAGGTGGGGGGTCACTTTCATTCTTATTTTTCCTGAATGCGTTTTTCATCTCTCTAAACTCATGGTCCATTGGCAAGAACTGTCGATGACAATCACCCATGTGTTTTTTCTGCCATGCTTTAAAGTGAAGCCTTACTATTTTCCATGCAATACGGACATGCTAGCTTTCCAGTTATCATCCAACCTTACAACATCCCGTATGCAGGAAAATCATTAATAGCCCACATTAAAGAAGCACACGTGACAAAATTTTGCTTAGTTGATATATCATAAGTCAAAACACCTTCAAACCACAATTGTTTGAGCTCATCTATCAATGGTTGCAGATAGATATCAAACTTTTTGGATTACGGGGATCTGGAATAACACAACTTAAAAAGATGTAAGGAATGGTCATGCACATTTCAGGAGGAAGATTATACGGAGTAAGAAATACCGGCCAACAAGAATAAGGGGAAGCACCATTAGAGAATGGTGTGAAGCCATCTACACACAATCCCAATATAACATTTCTTGGTTCACTAGCAAAATTAGGATATCCATTATCAAAATACTTACATGCTTCACCATCAGATGGATGAGACAAGACAAGACACCCGACGACCTTCTATATTCACGATGACATCTCATATGCGGGGTAGACCGCATCGATGCATACAACCTCTTTAACCTAGGAATAAGAAGTAGATAATGCATCACTTTAACTGGGACCATCTTTCCAGCCGGAGTTCTCTAATAACAAGCATGTCCACAAAACTTACAATTTTCTAATTCACTATCAGTCTTGTAAAACAACATGCAACCATTAACACAACAATGAATTCTATCATACATCAATCCTAACTTGGAAACCAAATGCTTTGCCTGATAGAAGTTCTTAAGTATGTTAAACTCCAGATTAACTCGTTCACCCAAAAGATCAACCATTAAGTCCATATCTGCATTAGGAACATTCCAATCTGATTTAATATTCATTAATCTAATAACAACTGACAAGGCAGAATGCGGACTCCCTTCACATAGTGGATGACTAGACTCTTCTTGTTGATCATAGAATCGTCTTGCTACTTCATTAGTAGCTTCATCAAAATATTGTTCGGGTTCCATCCCACATTGAATCCCGAAAGCATCATTGATCATTTCATGAACCTTATCATGTTCTACCCTAATTTGACCATGTGGTGCAAGCATATTATATTCATCCAAATGCATCGAATTATAAAAAATATCAGTCAATCCATGTCTTTCTCCATGATCAATCCATACAAAATATCTAGGCTTAAATCCATTATGGTACAAATGAACCATGACTGTATCTGGTTCAAAAAATTTTAAGCACCTACATGCACTACAAGGACACCTAACCAATCCATTATTCTTGGAAATATCAAGTGTCATTGTATGTTCAATAAAATCTCTAACCAGTTTCATAATGCATATTACATCCACAAACGATGATCCATCTACAAAATATATATATTCAATTATAAATTAAATTTAAGAATAATTTTACTACATTAAACTAATTTATATTTTTAATATAAATACTACATTTCATGATCTACAAAGTTAACGCTTAATTAATTAATGAATACTAATTAATTAAGTATAAATTAAGTTCAAGTTCTAGTTAAGTTCAAAATTAAGTTTATATTCCTAATTAACTTTTCAAGTTATTATAAATTAATTAATTTCAATAAAGTTTTGATTAATATATGTTTAAATTAATGAAGGTCAACAAGATTTGTACTTCAAAATTCTAATTAACTTCAAATTAAATCCAAGTTCTAATAAAGTTAAAAATTAAGTTCTAGTTAATTAAGGTCAACAAGACTTCAAATTCATATTCCTAATTAACTTCAAGTTATAGTAAATTCTAGTTATAATTAATTATAAGTTCTAATTAAATTGTAATTCAAGTTCATATCTAACTTCTCTAACTTCAGAATCACTTCATCAATTCCCAACTCAATAATATTTATACAAGCATCCATCTTATATTCAAAACACTCAAATGACTAACTTCTAACTTGTAATTAACACTTCAATATCAACTCAAGAAATACCCTAATTCAAACTAGTCCTAAAATCCCAAATTCAAACTTCTAGTCCTAAAATTTCAAATTCAAACTAGTCTTAAATCCCAAATTTAAACTAGTCTTAAAATCTCAAATTCAAACTAGTCCAAAATGTCAAAATCAAACTAGTGTTAAAATCTCAAATTCAAACAAGTCATTAAATACCGTAATTCAAACTAATCCTTAAATACCCTCATTCAAACTAGTCCTAAAATCCCAAATTCAAACTAGCTAGTCCTAAAATCCAAAAATCAAACTAACTCAAGAAATACCCAAATTCAATTAAGTCCTTAAATACCCTAATTCAAACTAGTCCTAAAATCCCAAAATCAAAATAATTAACTCAAGAAATACCCAAATTCAAACAAGTCTTTAAAAACTCTAATTCAACCTAATCCCAAAATCTCTAATTCAAAGTAGTCCTGAAATACAAATTCAAAAACTAGTTCTAAAGTACCCTAATTCAAACTAGTCATAAAATACCCTAATCCAAACTAATCCTAAAATTAAAAATCTCAATTCACTCACTAACTAATAATCCCTAATTCAAGCTAACAATCAATAAACACATATTCTATATACTAATTACAATTAAATAACTAACAAAATGATATATAGCTCAAATTGAATTTTTTTTTTGATGAATTATACCCTAACCTTAAAGGAGAAGGAGAGAATAAAGAGAGAGGAGAAGGAGGCGGCGACGGCTCTGGCAGCTACAGACTTACGGCGGCTCCGACAGCTACTGATGAGTCGAACCGCGACAGCAATGAGACGGTGGGACGGCGGCAGATCAGTGAGGAGTA
Source organism: Solanum stenotomum (assembly GCF_019186545.1). Taxonomy (NCBI): domain Eukaryota; kingdom Viridiplantae; phylum Streptophyta; class Magnoliopsida; order Solanales; family Solanaceae; genus Solanum; species Solanum stenotomum. Next base: position 31,207,929 of record NC_064287.1, read on the forward strand.
GAGAGAAGGAGGAGAAGATGGGGAAATGGGGGAAAATCGTGTATGTGTCTTTCAAATATTTAATGAAGAGCGACGGACAGCGTCTCTTTGTCCGTCAATTTCTTTTAAATAGTTGATCAGCATTTTGACCAAAAAGTGACGGACAAAGAGACACTGTCCGTCGCTTATTTAAAATATTTGACCATATATTTTGACGAAGAAGCGACAGACATAAAGATTTCATCCACCGCTTTAATGAACAATAATTAATAAAATAAAATAAATTAAAAGCAACGGACATTGTGGTTATTGTTTAATTTATATATAATTATTTTTAATCAAAAGTGACGGACATAGTCTCTATCTATATTAAATAATTAATTATTAATTATATATATAAATATTTAGGGCAAAAATCCGCAAAAAATAGCGACGGACTAAGAGATGTCTTCCATCGCTTTTTGTAAAATAATTTTTAAAATAATTATTTTTATTAAAAAACAACGGACAATGTGGCAAATTGCATCGCTTTTTGATGCATCGTCGTCCGTCACTTTTCTGTCAGTGGGTTTTTAACAGTTTTTTAGTAGTGACTCCTTCCATTCCCCTAGCCATACATTATACAGATAATACTAACGAAGCAGTAAACAAGCACATATAACATAAATGGAAAATAAAATAACCATCACCTTTTTTGGTCTACAAACAATCAATATAACACATAATCAAACCCAATGGCCTAAATACACTCAGATTATATCCTAATCCCAAACCCCGTGAAATTTTTGTGCTTATCCCACCAAAAACAAAGGGGTTTTCCACTGTTAAATTAAATGAAACCCTTTCCTAAGATCAGCCCCACATATTTTATGACTCTTTGAATCAAATTACTAAGTTAGGGGAGTAATTTACTTACCTTTACTAATGGTTACAATGTATAGGTGAAAATTGCCTTAGGTCACCTCTGCATTTTTCCAAAATGTTCTTGGATGAAAATGGGCGATTTTGGGGAATTTCTTACATTTACATCAACTAACTCCGCTATAGCGAACTTCCCGCTATAGAGGCAACGCTGTAGAGGAACTTCTCGCTATAGCGAGAATTAATTAACCATGGTAGTGGTGTGTCACCCACTATAGAGGCTTGCACAAGACAAAACCTCATAAATCCTCTGAAAATAGCCTATTTTGAAACACACCTTCAAACCTTGACATTTCAAGCAAACCCCTTCATGCCAAGTTCATTATCGGGAGTTATATTCACCTTAATTCACTTTCGAAAAGTCCTGTGTACCCCGTATTATCTTAGCAACATGAAAAACAAATTCTACTTAGACATTTTCCCCAATCTTTTTCTCTGATTTCCCCGTTCCTTTTCTCACTCAAATTTCATCTAAGGCTAGCCTAGCCTGAATTTTCCAACTCACTTTTCTGGAAGTTTTCTCACCCATTCTCTTTCACTAATAGTTCACCCATAACAATATGAGAGGTACTTACAATAGATACTAACTTACTAATTGTTCACCCCCAAATGACTTAACGAGAAAAGATGAGTTAAATCAAGAAAAGAGTAGTACCTAAATCCTCAAACAAGAGAGGGTAATTATCCCGCATGTCCCTCTCGATTTCCCAAGTGTCTTCTTCAATCAAATGATGATTCCATTTAACCTTCACTGGCCTGATTTACTTTATCCTCAACTTTCGGACATCCCGTTCAAGAATAGAAACTAAATCTTCCTCGTATTGATGATCCTTATTTAGCACGACTCAATCCCATAATATGATGTACTCCCTATTCCTATTGTATCTCTTCAAAATGCATATATGGAATAATGGATGAACTGCAGACAAGTTGTAATGCCAATATTTAAGCTACCAGACCCAATCCTTCAAGAACCTCAAATAAGTCGATATATCGAGGGTTAAGCTTGCCCTTCTTGCCAAACCCCATCACTTCTTCTATCTGCTCTAAGATGATAACAACTTGGTTTGAATACCTCTCACCTTTTTCTGAGCTTCCCTCACCAAGTCTACGCCCAATGCTTTCACATCACCCGCCTCAAACCACCCTATGGGCGATCTATATCCTCTATCATAAAGTGCCCTACTGGCGTGATAATGGTTGTTATAACAAAACTTGCACAATGGTAGAAATTGATCCCAATGGCCCCTAAAATCAATCACACAGGCTCTTATCATGTCTTCCAACATCTAAATTGTCCTCTCTAACTGACCATCTATTGTGGATTAAAGATTGTACTAAATGTGAGTTGGGTGCCCAACTATTAATTTAACCTGCCCCAGAATATAGAAGTAAACTGCGTAACTTGGTCTGGAATAATGGAAAGGGGAACCCCGTGCAACATTACCATCTCCTTGACATAAATCTTGGCCAACTATTGAGAATTATAGTCCACTCTGATTGGAATAAAGTAGGTTGATTTAGTCAACCTATCCACAATGACCCAAATAGAATCATACTTCCTCAAAGTCTTAGGAAGACCCACCACGAAGTCCATGGCTATCCTCTCCCACTTCTACTCAGGAATGGGTATCCTTTAGAGTAACTCGACTGACTCGAGTACTCATATTTCATTTGCTGGCAATTTTGACACTTAGAGACATATGCAGTTATGCCATTTTTCATCGCAAGCCACCAATAAAGTTTTATCTAGCCCAAATATATTTTGGTTATTCCAGGATGGATCAAATACGACGAGACTTGAGCCTTTTCCAACACATTCTATATCAAGTTATCAACTCGAGAAATACAAATCCACCCACTAAAACATAGATCTCCACTAGCATCAAGTGTGGCATCGAGGGCCTCACCAAACACCACCTTGTTTTGAAGCTCACTCAATTGGTCATCCTAAAATTGCTTGGTTAGGAAGATAAGTTTAATTTTGATAATGGTCAACACTCCACCCCTCTCTGGAATCCCTGATTGTGTGAAATATAATGTTAGAGCCTGAATCTCCCTAGCCAAAGTCTGTCTAGACACCTTAAATAAGCCAATCTACTCATACCGACTACTTTCAAGTTTAATGTGTTTTCCACCTTATTGGCCTTACTGAGAAGGTACTGCATAGTCACACATAATCCTTCAACAACTCCATCCACCTTATCTATCTTAGATTAAACTCCTTCAATGTGAACACATGTTGCAGGCTACGATGATCATTGAATACTTCACACTTGACACCATAAAGATAATGTCGCCAGATCTTGAGTGCAAAGACTATCACTGACAACTCCAAATCATGTATTGGGTAGTTTTTCTCATGGAGTTTCAATTTCCTTGAATCATAGGCTATCACATTCTTGTCCTGCAACAACATCAGACCCAAACCCGAATGGGAAGTGTCAGCAAACATAATGAAGTCCTTACATTCCACTTGCAATTCTTGGATGGGAGCCATAGTCATGAGTTTCTTGAGTCTTTGAAATCTCTCCTCACACTTTTCAGACCATACAAATGGTACCTCTTTTTGAGTTAGTCTAGGAAGGTGAGTAGCAATGGAGGAAAAATTCTTAACAAATTTGCGCTAATAGCTAGCAAGGCCCACAAACCTCCTAACCTCAGTCACAGAGCTAGGTCGAACCCAAATATTAACTTCCTCAATCTTTTAGGGTTCTACCATCACCCCTTTATCCAAAACCACATGACCGATAAAAGCAACTGAAGTCAACCTAAATTCACACTTTTGAAACTTGGCATGCAATTTATGTTTTCCCTGGATACCAAGAACGAAGCAAAGATGATTTGCTTGCTCCGTTTTACTCTTGGCGTACATCAACATACCATATACAACACAATTACAAAGGAATCCACAAATGGATTAAAGACACTATTTATCAAACTCATTAAGGCTTAGCAGACTAGTTAACCTCAAATCAATATTCATGGCATGCCTCGAGCCTACATCTGAATGTGGTCGGCACTAGAGAACCATTGTTGGTCCCCAAGAGAATCCTTGGAATGGCTGACTATGAAACATATTACTCAATAAAATACGTGGAAGCTTTAATATATGAGCATTTAAAATATCTAAAGAACTTTTAAAGTAATATGTGAAAATACTTAATACTGTTAGTAAGTGTTTAATAAAACATGTGTGAAAAATACTGAAAACTGTCTAACTCTTCCTGTCCATGAAGCCTCTACTATCTAAAGATTGATGTCGGGACAAGACCCACACATCTCAAAACCCTACTACTATAGATCACTAAAAATGGAGTCCTTTGAAAGAAAAGAGGTCTCACTAGAAGATGACGAATAGATGAAGTGATCTCGATGAAAGCCTATTGATGATCCTAAATACCTGAATCTGTATCATAAAAAGATATTAGTCAAATGACATCAGTTCATTCAATGTACGAGTATGTAATACGACTGAATAAAACAACTGAACTGATGACTAAATATATATCAAGTAAAATAATATATGAACAAAAACTGAAAACCATTTGTACTTTACAATAACATATGCAATAAAAGCAATATGAGAATAGAAAACTTTACTCTGTAGGGAGTTTTTCTAACTGAAAACCATCACTATGATCCTAACGATGATACAACATTTCACCCACGTTGCAAGGGTCATCCCATACTTTTCCGGGGTATAAGATGCTAACTATAACTGTGGATCCATTAAATAAGCCTTCTTGAGGCAGTGATGAGTCACTTGACAAGTCGATACAATCCTATCCTACGTTGGCTACGTAGTTTTATAGGACTTCGAGTAAAAAATAGACTCTTACCCAATTTGATGCTCGTTACTACTCCCAAAAATGATCACTATCAATATACTCAATCACTCTTTACAGAGAAGGGACTATTACTTTACTTAACCTTCACTTTTCTTTATGGAAGTACTTTTCAGAAACATTAATTATACTTTTTCTCTTTTTCAAATGTCAAATAGTACATATGAAACCATTTGATTCTTTCTTTAAAGCTCTTTTCAAGACATGCATTTAAAATGTATACTTATGGACTTACCTTTCATGTCCTAAATCATTGTATAAAAATTCTCATATAATTACCTTTGTAAAAACTTTTGGAACCACTTGTTTACCCTTAAAATCTTCTCAAAAGATACTTTTAAAATACTCTTGAACTCACTTTAAATTTCAAAATCAATGCATGGAAATAAATGCTTAAAGACTTTCAATTAAAAAAATCTCATCAACTAGGATTTATGTGAATTATATGCATGAACAACAACTCAAGACTATCAATATATAAAATATAAAAATCTCATAATTAGGAAATCAAACTAAGAATAAGAGCACAATTCAAATTCTTGGAAAATCATGAAAATTTGAGTAGAACACTGGATTTAACTCTTACTAACTAAATTTAGATGTAGGGCGTGAGGACAAATTAGTCCATCACTGTGAGTAGCCTTACATACTTGAAATAATAAAGTTCTTCAAGAAGTTTGAAGAAGAACTTGATTAGAAGCCTTGAAACTGTAGATTTTGTCTTCCTCACGGCTTTCTTTTTGAGTTGGGACCTTGAGAGCATATAATTAAAATAAAATTGAGTATTTGGTGAAATGTCTTCTCCTAATTGAAGTCAAAACATCATGGCTTGGGCTTAGGAAAAGTGGGAAAATATAAAAGATACCTCACTTAAGAAGATGTTGAAAACCCTCCAGGGGGCCATCTACGGTTCGTGGTTTGATCTACGGACCGTAGATCCCATCATTGGAATTCATATTGAAGATTAAATGATAAACATTTAATTTAACAGTCCCAAACTATGACCCATAGATGGGTCCATAGGAATTGGACCCCAAAATTTTACTATTGGTATTTTTTCCATGAATGAATAGTACGGGTCATAGAATCTTCTATGGCTTGTAGGAGGGATTCGTAGGCCACTAACTCAGAAAACTCTGTTGTGGTAGTCTCAGGCAAAAAGTCATAACTTCTTACTCCAAACTCAAAACGAGACAAACTTGGAAGCGTTAGAAAAAAAGAGCTCATAGTCCTTTAATTTGATAGGTCACGATCCACCTAATTCATATATGTGCAGAGACAAATGATCGTTTGAAATTGACTTAAGTAGAATCTTATATTAAAACTTAATTGATAAGGAAGCTTTCAACTATCAACTTTGTGCTAGGGGATTCTTGTGACTTTAATTCATCTCCAAATCTATTCCCTCACTAAAGAATTGACTTTAACACCTAAGAATGATTTAAAAATTACCTGATACGATCTTATACGAAAATGAAGAATGATCTAGGTCTTAGATTATAAACTTTTGGTGTGTTATAATATCTCCCCCTTGAGAGAATTCATCCTCGAATGAAGGTTAAATTGAGCATGGGAGGGAAAATAGTTATTATCACTCCCTCTCTTGATTTCTAAGCTTGCTTAATAACATAGGTAAATATGATTCATACTAAGGGTTTGGAAACAGAACTAGATGTAATGACCCGAGAGCTCCCCCTAGTCGTTACCGGCGTATTTGACCTCGAAGAGGTCTTATACAAGCCCTTAGCATTCGTCATAACATGTATCATAGAATAAAATCACGGAAAATTTAAAACTTTTACTTTGGAAGTTCAACTTCACTTCATATATGAAAACTAGAATCTAACTTCGTCACAATGCACCATCTAGACATAGAAGTATCGAAAATGGGACTTAGCCCTTACATCAATAAAAAGTCTTAAAAGTAGGAAGTGCAACAATGTCTTTCAATATAAGCAAAGAACTAAATATAGAAGCTAGATCATAGGGTCTTGTCCTCAGACTGGAGAACTCACTAACTTGGGGAAGCAACTCCAAGTGTCTTGAGAAGTAAGCTTGAATCCTCAACGACCCGAACCTAAATGTTTGGGAAAAGGGAGAAAATATGGGTTAGTACAACACACGTACTAAGTATGGCTACTATGCATAAAAACCATTGAAACATTCATAAAAGGACATTTTATTCAAAACATGCTTTTTGCAAAGTAAATCCAATATGCACACAAATTAAGTATCATAGTCCAAACCAACATAATATCATCCCAACATGTAGACAGCCTAAGCAATACTAGTGCAATGCAAAGAATAGAACCCCATAATCCTATTCAAAACCAAGTATCATATTAAGCAACCTACTTCATGCATACATTCATAAGATCATATTTCATCATAACTTACCATAATCGTAATGATCATACATAACATAGCTTCAACATACATAAGTCATAATCATCAAAATCATAAGAGAACACTACTACAACCATCTCTTAGGATCCCATAAGTGCAATGTGCAAGAGAAGTCCCATACCCTCCCTTACACTATGCAGAAACCCTCATGAAAGCCCTAGTAAGAGTTCACACCTTTCATACCTTCATTTACTTTTACATTAGGGAAATATTGCAATAACCAACATAGACCATGAGAGCTACATGGAATCCGGTGTTCTACTCCCACACCGAAAAAAGAGGGTTAACACTTGCCTAAGGTGTAACCATTCGTACATAGATATCTAGGTGGATCCACTAAGCTTGAGTCCTATGTGGGCACATAGTTAAGGGTCAAGGAGATTGCTTCTAGAAACCCTAACTTACTAAACGTGAGGGTTTCCATCTCATGAGACAACACATACCGTAGGTAATCCGGACTTGCCAAATGTGAGGAAATCCATGTGGGGAGCCGGACTTACTAAACGTGAGACCCCCATCTCATTTACATGCCCTTTCAGTGCTAAGCATTTGATTCCCTTTTGTAATCATCTTTAGTCATCACATAAGTTCACATTAGCCTTTACTAGACTCTTATGTAGACATCTTATCATAATAGCTCATATGTGTTCATAAGTGAGTAACAATCTTTTCACTTTAGAAACACTTAGCAAGTGAGTAAACCTTTCACTTTACATTACACTACAATCATGAGAACTACCTTTCAATTCATATAGCAATCATACCATAATATACATACATACTTCATAGCTAATTCAAGTGTAGAGGGTTAAGGATGAGGAAACTAGGTCATCAACACCACAATAACACATTAGGTATAGCATCATTACAATCTAAGTAATTCACCTTTCATACTTGAGTTCAAAGAAGAACCAACCTTCATACCTTTTTGCCCTTTGTGGGACATCCATACTTCAAATACCAAGCAATTCATAACCAATACATATACAAGGTAATTAATGAAGTAATAACATAATCAACATCAATACAAGCAATTGGCATATTCCCTTCACAGCCTTCAAGGCTTCATTCAAAGACTCAACCCTAATTTCATAGAAATTATACATAACCTAGGGTAGAATCATCATACAACATGAATTACATAGCATCACATTCAATTCATAGCCTTCAATCAATATCCAACACAAACTAGGGTTAGAATTAGGAAAAGAAGGAGAAACATGGGTCTCATGGGGAATTCTTCAAGAAACCACCAATACAACATAAATTCATCCATAATTGTTCATATAACATCAATCAAAGTTAGTTTATAACATCAATTTCACTTAGAAAGAAGACCCACGTTTTTGGAATGAAACCTAGAAATTGGAGATTTTGAAATTCATCTTGAAGGGGCCTCTTGGGGAAAGGAATCCCAAGAGTGATAAGCAACCATACATTATAGATGAATTAACCACGAAAATCCGAGTTGAAACCTTGGAGAGTTGGTCTTCTTCTTGAAGTTCCAATCTTCTTCAATGGAGTTCTTGAGAAGAGAGAGAGTAGAGAGAAGGAGGAACTTTAGGTGTAGATCTTTGGGGTTTTGTGTTTCAGTGATAAAAGTGAGGTAAATTGACTTAAAAATCATTATATACACGTCCCCTAAAGTACCCTAAATACCCCTCACTTAAATGGACTCTTTAATGAAGTGAAAATAGATTTCTGAATTTCTGCATTTTCGTCGCAAAACAAGTCCACGACGCGGAGCTGTTCCCTGAAGATATTTGGAATAAATTTTGAGACAGTAGAGTCTGCGACACGATCGCGTCATGAACTGACTTTTTGTTCCCTGGGGAAGCAAGTGCACGACGCGCCCCTATTCCCTCCAAGTGCAATTTGCAAGCTACCTTGGCAGCTTGCTTGGCTAAGGTTGAGGTCCTCCTCGGGTCCCCTTAGGGTTGCCCCGGAGCGTCGTATTCGAACATTTTGACCCTAGGAACCAATATTTACCTATTTTAAACCTTTTCACCAGATTATACCATCATATCACACTCCCAAACCTGCCCAAAACCTAAGGACACACTAGAACACATTCTTCTCTAGTTTCCGGACGTCGTGGTCGTTTCTTGAGGTTTAGACTTTTACTCTTCCAAACCAAGTCAATTACATTAGTTTAGGTTTATAAACATAATTTTAACTATTTTTAAGTCATTATTCATAAGGTGAGGCTCTAACTTAAGTCATAGAATTTATGGGGTGTTACAATATTCCCCCCCCCTAGGAACATTCGTCCTCGAATGTCACTTGGACTTCTTTCTAAGGAGACAATGACTCAAACTAGCAGCACAACAACCAGTCACATCAATAACATCATATTAGTATATCATATAGGGATTTAATCCACAACATGACTATGCTCAAAACTCTTTACTTCACATAAGTATAGGAGGAACTACCTTCTCCATATTCAATGAGCATAAACATATATATTAACCAATCAACAAAACATTTCTTTAACAAGACAACATCAAGCATGCTTATTACAACTCATGAAGACAACATCACACAACATCTATGGGTGCAATATCAACCATGAGAAACAAAATTCATGAAAACTCAAAATACAACTTAAGTATGAATTTTCACAAAAATATACACATACAAGAAAATCATGTCATAATCATCAACACACATGATTTTCAATTTATACCAAATTAAGAGAGACTACTAACCTCAACTATGGCGAGGAGTAGGAGGAAAAAGATGAGGGCAGCGGGACTTCATGTCGGCCTCGGCCTCCCATGTTGCACCCTCAACTAGGTGGTTTCTCCATTGGACTTTTACGGAGGAAACCTCTTTATTCCTCAACTTCTTAACTTGACGATCTAGGATTTCGACCGAAACCTCTTCATAAGAAAGGTTGTCATTCACCCCTAAACCTTCTAGAGGGAGAATGGACATCGGGTCATCTATACACTTTTTAACATAGAAATATGGAACACCGGGTGAACTGGGGCCAATTCGATGGGTAATTTCAACTCATAAGCGACCTTTCCAACATGTTTCAAGATCTCATAATGCCCAACATACCGGGTGCTAAGCTTCCTCTTATTACCAAACCTCATCACCCCTTTCATGGGTGAGATTTTTAAGTAGACCCAATCACCTACTTCAAATGAGCATAACTTTTTACTCGGAGATGGGATTTTAGCAAAATTGATGACGTTGGAAAGAGGATTCAATTATCTTTCATTTGATAGGTCATAGGACACATAATTCATTATGTGATAAAACATATGACCCTTTGAATTTGACCCAACAACAATTTTCCTCTTATTGGCTGCTGACCCTCACCTACGGTCCATAGATCCAATCACGGACCGTACCAGTTGACCGTGGGTGGGATCAGATACCATAAAAATTTGGACCCCAATGATGGATTCCACCTACGGTCTGTGGGTCCATCGACGGACCGTGGACCACGACCGTAGGTCTCATCTTTAGATTCTGAAATTTCCCCAAGTCTGGGACTGAACCACGAGACCCCACCTACAATATGTGGGTGATTTCCATTGGTTTTGACACCAGATTCTAGAAAGTTGCATTTTCTATTTTCTCAAGTTCGTGGTGTTACATGATAGTAATCATGATGAGCATGATGCATAGTGTTGGTCTTGCGAGAATGAAATTGATATGGTTGCACCTTTAAGTGATCTCTTTGAATCTTTTGTTGACTAGCTGCATCTTGATTTGATCATTGCAATGAACATCACACATACACTTTTGATCTTTTCGGGATATACTAAATGAGTGTATTTATAAGTGCCGTGTAGTGAGGTCTTACTTGAAAGCATGATTGTGGAGTCCTAGAATTTTCCTTATTAGTCTGATTGTTTGAATCTTGGTGAATGTGAGACATGATCTTGTGAAACAATTTAAAAAGAGAACCAAATTGTCCATAAATTATTTGTGACTACCTTCTGAGGGTGTAAATCCTTTTTAGCACCATTTGTACCCAACCAATTTGTTGACAACCAAAAGAAGCCTATTGAACAAAATTTTCCCTACCTTCTCACAAAAATCCTCTTTGAAGCATTATGATGTTTTAATAGCCAACTTAGGTCAAATCCTAAGTTGGGGTGTGGAAAGGAAAGACGAATTAAAGCCAAGTGAAGGAAAAAGAAAGATGAAATGAGACTTAACTTTGAAAGTGATGCAAAATGAAAGAACCCATCCTTATAAAAAAAATCATCATTGTGATGGAGATGGATGGGAAAAATGAAAATGAAAAAGAGAAGTGAAGGAAATAAAACAGGAATTTCAATTAAATTGAGTGACAAGTCAAGGTTTGAGTTCTCAAATGAAAAAGAATGTAAAGAACTTAAGAATAGGTGATTATCATTACAACAATGCTTTGAAAAAGTATAAGTCACCAATCCGAATTAACCATACCTTAACCCTCAACCCCATTACAAGCCTAAAAGACCCTTGAAATCTTGCATGAACTAGGTTGTGTGATGATTGGAAAATATGGGAAAACCTGTGGGACAAAGCTTGCATGTGTTTCTCTTTTGAGAGAATGAGAGTTGCATTGATTCCTTACAGCTTTGTTGAATGGCTTTGTGAGAGCATGAATTCGTTCTTGCTGTGAGGGCACTTGAATGCATTTTTTGAAACTGTTGTTGCATTAGACAAGAAGCTAAAGTGAGCTTTAGCTTGTGTTGAGACTAGCTACTCATCATTTGAAGTTTTTTTATCATGATCATGGGTAACAAGCTATTGTGAGTATTCTTTCTATGGCACTTACATGTTAGCTCTCATTGAGTACTGTTGTAGACACCCTTATTGAGCCTATTGTGTTCTTGATTTACTTGAGGACATGCAAAAGTTTAAGTTGGGGGTGTTGATGTGTGGTAGATTTACAATCATTTAAGGTCCATTTAGCTCAATAATTATTATCCTCAAATGCCTAATTTTTTCCTGATCTAATAGAATGTTGATGATTTGCAGCTATGGAGGCAATTGGACAAGGCAGGGATCGATGCTTGAAAGAATGACCAAAAATATAAAAAGAAGTGCAAACTATATATTATAGATCACCTAACAAGAATGGAGAGTCACCAAAGAAATTTGAGACCACCTATGTTGAAAGTGAACTGAGTCATCCTTAAAGGTCAATCAGTGAAGTAATGCAAGAAGGGAGATCCGCCGTAAGACATAAGGCGAAGTGAGTAGACGTCATTGAATCTGACAGTGATGACAAATAAAATTATCTCTCAAAGGGCTATACGAGGTGGAAATCGGTGAGTCACCAAAGTTACAAAAGCGAACTCAAATAGGATCGCCTAATGAGACTCAAATAACTGAAGCTTGAAGTAAGAAAAAGGTGAACGAAAGGAAGATAAGCGACTCGCAGAATGCAGTTAGCAAACTAAGCTAACATTGTTGAAAGGGACACAAAACTATTTTTTGGCTAAAATTTTGGAAAACCACAAAATAGTCCAGAGGAGAGAGAAAGAGTGTGTGGAAAAACTGAGAGAAATATTCTTCTATTAAGAGAGAACACTTCTGTTGTTGAAACTTTCAATTGTGTAAAAACTTGAATTTGAGAATTTGAGGTTGAATTTGAAGTGTTTGCTACTAAATAATCGAATCATGCTACCCATGGCTAATTTCATGCAAGGTATAGTTTATTTACACTTTGGAATGTGTGGCTAAAATCCAAACTCTTGGGGTGTGATTATGTGGTTGAGTGTTGATTTAATGTAGTGAGTTTGTTGAATTTCTCTATTTTATGACTGTTAATCATAGATTTGACTAATTGGTGATTTATTAATTCATGAATTGAGTTGGCCAACTTAATTGTAGTTTCGATCTTGTGATGGTGCTCAAAAGAGACTAATATAACTGGGTCATATGTTCAATAGTTGTGGTTTAGGTTACTTGATTACAAATCTAATGTTTTGGGTTGTTTCGAATGGCATATAGATGAAACCGAAAGGAGATTCTATGCAAGGATGCTTTGAGATCGAAAAAATATTAACGTCAACTATGATGACCTATCTTATTTGTGATTAACTAGTTGTAATGAGTTATTCTACATTACCCCAAATGAAATCAACATTTGATCTCCACACCCCAAGAGTCTGTTAACTTCATGAATCATCGATTATTTCAATATTGTTGATTGGGTGACTGAATTATTGCTATCAAAGTTTGTGGACTTCTTCACCCAGTTGTTATTTCAACCTCATTGGAATTAATTGCTTGTTAATTATCTATTAAATTCTTAACATTATACCATTCCTTGTGGGATTCGACCCCGGCTCTTAGTTGAGTGTTTTTATTGACGATGAACGTTCACTCTTTTGATTAGTTTTGGATAGAGATTTGAGTGTTATCAGCGTAGAAACTTCTACGGCCCGTAGAAGGGATTTGTAGGTCACTGACTCAGAAAATTCTGTTGTAGTAGTCTATGGTAAAATGGTCATAACATTTTAATCTGAACTCGAAATGAGACAAACTTAGTGGCATTGGAATGAGGACTGATAGACCTTTAATTTGATAGTTCATGGGCCACCTAATTTATTATGTAGAGGTATATGTTTGTTTGAAGTTGACCTAAGTAGAATTTTATATCAAAACTTAATAAGTAAGGAATTTTTCAACTCAACTTTGTGCTGAGGTATTCTTATGACCTTAATTCATCTCTAAATCTAGTACCTCACTAAAAAATTGACTGTAACACTTAAGAATGATTTAAAAATCACCCGATATGACCTTATACACAAATGAGGAAGGAACTGGGTCTTAGCATAGAAGTTTTGTGGTGTTACACTCAAAAAAATCAAAGCACCCTGCAACTGGTCAAATAAATCATCTATGCGAGGTAATTGATACTCATTTCAGATGCATGTACTCTATATACATTCTCATGCTACCATCTTTATTTTTCATAAACAACACCAGAGTCCTCCAAGATGATGTACTAGAACAAACAAACCCATTATTTGGAAGCGCCTGAAGTTGGTCTTGATTTCCCTCAACTCGGATGGGGCAATATGATGATGAGGAATAAAAATTAGGTGAGTACCTGACTCTAAATTTCACGACCTAAAGTATACCCTAGGCGTAACATGGCATGTAGAACCCTAAGAGGCCCTACACAATCCAGTTATCATACATCACACAAGATAATAGAAATAAAGATTTCAAAGTGCAATCTTACATCATAAAAGAGTTTGACAAGCGGAAGTCTAACATAGTCTCAACAAGCCATCTATTACATTAAAATGAAATGGTTGGGACGTAACCCAAACACCACATACAAATATCTAAATATTGAAAAAGATAAATCTATAAAGGTGTGTCGGTCCTTGGAACATGATGATTCACCAATCTTCGACTGCCAATAGACTAATTAGCCACAAGTACGTGAAGTAGGAGCGTCGGACCCTACACTATGAAACAATATATGCACAAGTATGCATTATTACATGGAATGTACAAAGTATGATAGAAATGCATAAAAGTTATGAAATCAAACTAAAAAGGATATTACATGACATGCAATGACCAAGCTAAATCATAAGATAAGAGGTTATAAAATATGAGTCATAATCATGGTTAATGCAAGATTTAACATCTTTCAAACACTTTGTGAGATACTTTGAAAGTAATCTTAGTTCATTATTGTGGGATGTTTACCATTTAACCGACATAGACTATGTGAGCTATAATATGGAATCCAATGTACTGCTCCCACACCGAAAAAAAAGTGTTCTACTTGCCAAGGTAAGGACCATGAGTTTGAATTAAGGTGGATCTACTAGCTTATGTCTATCTTATATAACATCATATGGTGGAACATAGTTTTGTGACTTAGGGATTGCTACTAAAGGTCCACAAATGCTAAAAAGAAACGTTCATTCCAAAAGCCCACTCGGTGCTAAGTAAAATCCAACGGAATAGTCATTAAACTTAATCATATCATCATCCATACTATTAATTTACTGATCTAAGCTAGAATTATCATAGAGTATCTCCTAAGACCATGCGTGAGAAAATCTTTCACCATCCATGATCTTTTTATAATAGCTTTATAAGACCCATAACTATTAACTTCATAGTAACAGTGCCATACTACTAATATATTAGTTTTAGAAAGTTGGTTCAGGATCATTGATGACATATCAGGATATCGTACTAATAAAGACCAAATATAGGAAAATAATCAGAAGCATTGATGGAAAATCTAGATTCCATTCATGTTATATGGCCAAGCTTCATAAAACATATAGAAACCTTCATTTATAAGCTTACTTTAGTTATAAACATTACTTCGCTAAAACATTCATAATTTCTATAAATCATAGTTCATCATGTGTTCATAGTCAAAAATCATGGATCATGCATGGGTTCATATGAATTCAACTCAAAATCATGTAAATACTTCAATTCATGCATTGAAAGATAGAAAAAATCAATTGAATCATAATTGAAAAGAACCCATGAAGATTGGATAAAATCCTAACTTTGAATTAAGAATCTAGTTTGTAAAGTTGAAAGGTCTTTGAGGAACCCTATGGAGGAAAGGACTACATAGGTGAATACTAACATACCTTAGTGATAAAGGCCCAATAGCTACGGTGAATTGAGAATCTTTAAGTGAAACCTTAGCTTCTTCTTTGTTAGCCTTGGAGAGGATTTTAGGGATGAACTTGGAGGGTAATTTAGAATTTAGGTGACTTAAATCTCTAATATAGGGCTTAGAATAGGGGTTAAAATGACATAGCTTAGGTATTAAACACATAGGGAAAAGACCAAAATGAACCTAACTTAATAGTAGACGGGTGACCTATATGGGTCCCTAAACGGTTTGTATAGGTCACCATGGATTGTATAGGGAACCGTACAGGAGACCACAATTCGTTGAAGCCTTAAACGACTGAGACACCTCCCTAAATGACCAGTGAGCCCTTTCATGGATTGTCTAGTGTTCAGCGAAGGGTTCATGGTCCATTTTAGGCATCTTGACCTTCCCGTTAACCCACTTTAACCTTTTCCAAATTCCGAGGTGTTATAATGTATCCCCCTTTGGAATATTTGTCCTGATAACGCTCAACTACACCTCTTATAATTCAAAGTGTAGGCGGTCGCTAACAATTAGTATAAACCCAATGATGAGTTGGGGTCGATCCCACAAGGAGTGATACGGAAAATAATTCAAGTACGAAGTATAGAAGTACTCTAATTTCTTGTAGAAAAGCCATACACAAAATGGAACATCATGTAAATTAATAAGTTTCAACTATAAATATTAAGAGTTTGGTAACCAATTGTTAACAAAGACAATTTATGCAGTGTTTGAACAAATAGAGAGGGAACCTTAGTACTGTGTGAGCAATCAAATACTAATTTCGCTTAATGGGTAATGAATAATTGCTTAAAGTCGTTGAATCTCAATGGATAGGCTAGGTTGCACCTATAACAACGTAACCATTTTTCAATCAACTATTATGCTCCAAGCGAGTTCTATTGAACCTCAACAAGCTTAACATTGGAAAACAACTTAAAACCTTAATCTAACCCACTTAATCAAGCAGGGTTGTAAAGAAACCAGTCAATACGACTATCAATTATTTACTCCACTCTACACAACTTTCACAAGCAAGCATAGAGATCTAAAGCTAGAACTAAATTTGCAACTTAAGTTCATATATGAAAACATGAATAAATAACTGAACCCATTTCAAAACAACATTAAATTTAGCAATTAACAGTACACACAAGCTAATTTATCTATTCGATTACATAGTCACACCTCTAAGGAAAGGGGGTTTATCCAAGCATAACAAAAAGCAAGAAATTGTTACCAAAAAGATGACAAAGTTTCCAATGTCAATGCCAAAATTAAGACTAAAACCTTAAATCCTCAAGATCTAAGCTCAAAAACCTCTCCAAGAATATTTTGTATTGTCAAAGTATGTAAAAATCTCTAAAACTTGTGAGACCCTTTATCTCTCTTCAAAAATAAATTTATACGGTTCCAAAAACTTCCCAAAATTTTAGTACGCGGTCCGACTGGGCAAAATTAGTCGGAATCACCAAATGATATAGCGATCCGCCGATTACCACACCTTCTCGCCTTTTGGCTTGACTTCTGCATCCAGTTGTTTAGTTTATTTAGAAGAGTTGATTCGAGCTCGTTGTTCCATTCGTGCATCACCGAAGTGTCTTTTAATTCGTCAAGTTGGCTTAGTTCATGAGCCTACTCGCTGGACTTTTTGGCGGCCTGGAGGCTCACTCGGCAAGTCACCGAGTGGCTTTTGCGAGCTCAAGCCTTCCTTTTCATAGCTTTTCCAACTTTTTCGCTTCTTTTCGCATTGTAATGTCCTTGCATTGTTTTTTAGCCTTCATTGATTCACATAAACAATTTAACATCAGTTATGGACACAAAATAGGCATTGAGGACGCTAATTCATTAAATAACAAGCCCTAAATGAGTCAAAATTGCCGACTCATCACTTCCTTAAATGGAACTCAAGCTAGCATGAAGAGAGTACGATAGAAACTAACAACCCAAAATGAATGCAAGTTCATCAAAATTCACATAACCAAGAAGAAAAATCAACTCCAAGCTAAAATATACGTTGAACATCCTTTCATAAACATACATGCAAATCATACACAATACACATCTTCATGAAACAATCAATCAAGCTAAATCATATCTCAAAAATCAAAATTTTCATGAGCATGCATGCATGAGGAAACATGGGAATAACTAAGAATGCAAGAATCCTAAAGAGTGAACATGAGGGGCTAATGCCTCAAGATAGGCGTAAAGATAACGGAAAGAGATAGGGATACTAAGACATCACATCACCTCTGGCCCTTCACATACCAAGCCATAGCAAGGAACCCTTCCAACAACTTAAATAGTTCTACACTCACCCACCATGAAGCACACTATCTCCCCCTTGAGAGCAAACCTCTTGTGTCTTTTCAAATCCATCTCCCTAAACCTAGGCATAGCACCAAAGTCTTAAAAACCATGGAACCATCGTTACTAGTAAATACTTAAGAAGTTTTCACAATGATTTCAAGGTCGACTTCAAACACAATAACCATACCTAATATCAAGTAATACATATTCACTAGCTAAAAGTCCATAACTTACCAATCACCGCATCCGGGAGCCCTCGTGAACAAGTCGAGTCTGAAGAGCATAAAATTTGTTCTGTTTCTAACCCCCCCCACTAGAACCAGTTGAAGGGTAAGGTTAAGACCATCGACGATTATCTCCCTGATTCTTAGAAACCGAAGGACAATCTCTTATCTTATGACCACTCTTTCAACACCCAAAGCATCTATCCATACCATCTAAGCACTTACCAGCATGCTTCCTTCCACCCCTCCAACACTCGAAAAACATTTGCTCACTAGAACCATTGCCTTGAGAACGATTGCCTCCACCGGACTTTGAATGTGAGAAATCACCATTATCTGTTCTTTCCCTCTTTGAATCCCTAGTCTTCTCCTTCAATTGGTTGGGTATGAACCATCAAAGGGAGACATCCATAGCCTTAACAAGCATGGTGTTTCTACATTTTTTGACCACCAAGTCGAAAGCACCTGACACAAACTTACTTATTCTTGCCGTTGGATCAGTAACCATAGTTGGAGCATATTTGGACAATTGTGTAAATTTCATAGCATACTCTTTCACAATCATATTTCCTTGGTGAAGGTTAATAAACTCAAGCACCTTGACCTCCCTCATCTCAAGGAGGAAAGAACCTATCAAGAAAAACAACCTTAAATTTCTCCTAATCAATAGGACCCTCATCATTTACCCTCTATTCCTTCCATTGATTAAACCAAACTTGAGAAACACCTTTGAGTTGGTAAGCGACCAATTTTACCTTTTCTGCCGAAGTGATACCCATGATCTTTACAATCTGGTGAACCTCGATGATGTACTCTTGAGGATCTTCCTCAACTTTAGAACCATGAAATTCTAGAGGAGTCATCCTAATAAAGCCCATCACCCTTGTTGCCATCGTACCCACCCTTGGGTTCACGGGAACCATAACCACCCTATTTGCTTGATTTTTCATAAGTTGGGCTAATGCATGAAATGCACCTCAAAAATCATCATTAGTCACTTGCTCAGCCAGAGGGTCGACCGGCACTTAGGGAACCTCTTGTTCCATATTTGCACCAACATTCCTCCTAACGCATGCTCTTTGAGGGGCCATATCTTGAAAATCATCGAATAAGGATTAGGATATAGACAAATAGAGTTACACTATTCGCATGACTTTAGAATGACGAAAAAAGTGAGGTTTCCTAAACATCTTATAGCCTTCTATTCATAAGAATGGCGCACTTCACACTTATGAATAAGACTACTCGATATCACTTGTCAGATATCCTAGGATCTTTCTAAAGTTTGTGCTCTGAATACAAAGTTTGTCACGACCCAAAGTATATCCTAGGAGTAACATGGCGTATAGAATCCCGAGAGATCCTACACAAGCCACTTAGCATACATCATACAAGATAGTAGAAATAAAGATTTCAAAGAACATTCTTATATTCTAAAAGAGTTTGACAAGCGGAAGTCCGACATAGTTTCAACAAGCCATCTATTACATTAAAAGGAAGAGGTTGGGACGTAACCCATACACCACATACAAATGTCTGAAAACTGAAATTAAAAAAAGCTATAAAAGTTTATCAATCCTCAGAACATGAGGAATCACCAATCTTCGAGTGCCAAGAGATCAACTAGCCATAAGTATGTGAAGTAGATGCGTCGGACCCTACATTATGAAACAATGTAGGCACAATTATGCATTAGTACATGTAATGTACTACGTATAATAGCAATGCATAAAAACTATGAAATCATGCTAAAAAGAGCTTTACATGACATGCAATGACCAAGTTAAATCATAAGCTAAAAGGTTAGAAAACATAATTCATAATCATGGTCAATGCAATCTTTAACATCTTTAAAAACATCTTTAAAACACTTTGTGAGATACTTTGAAAATTGCCTTAGTTCATTATTGTGGGATGTTTACTATTTTACCAATACAGAAAATGTGAGCTATAACATGGAATCTAATGTACTACTCCCACACCCAAAAAAAAGAGCGTCTTACTTGCCAAGGTAAGGACCATGAGTCTGAGTTAAGGTGGATCCACTAGCTAATGTCTATCTGAGACAACATCCTATGGTGGCACATAGTTCTATGACTTAGGGGTTGCTACTAAAGGTCCACAGATGCTAAACAAAAACCTTCATTCAAAAATCCCACTCGGTGCTAAGTAAAATCACACGAAATAGTCATTAATCATATTCATATTATCATCCATGGAAACATACTATTAAGTTACAGATCCAAGCTAGAAACATCATAGAGTATCTCTATAGACCATGCATGAGAAAATATTTCACCATCCATGATCTTTTCATAATAGCTTTATAAGATTCATAGTAATTAACTTCACACTAAAAGTGACATATTACTAATGATATTAGTTTTAGAAACTTGGTTCATGATCATTGATGGCACATCTAGATACCATACTAATAAAGACCTAATATAGAAAAATAATTAAAAGCATTGATGGAAAATCTAGACGTCATTCATGTCATGTGGCCAAAATAATCGAACATATAGATACCTAAATCTATAATCTTACTTGAGTCATAAACATTACTTTCATAATACATGCATAATTTCTATAAATCATAGTTTATAAGCTTCATCATGTGTTCATAGTAACAAATCATGGATCATGCATGGGTTCATATGAACTAAACTCAAAATCATGTAAATACTTCAATTCATGCTTTAAAATATAGAAAGAAATCAATTGAATCATAATTGAAAAGAACCCATAAAGATTGAATGAAACTCTAACTTTGAATTGAGAATCTAGTTTGTAAAATTGAAAGATCTTTCAGGAACTCTATAAAGGAAAATACTTCATAGGTGAATACTAACAAACCGTATGATCAAGGCCCAATAGCTATGGCGAATTGAGAATCTTGAAGTGAAATCCTAGCTTCTTCTTCCTTAGCCTTAGAGAGGATTTTGGGGATAAACTTGGAGGGAAATTGAGAATTTAGGTTAATGATTTAGAATGGGTAGTTTTAGGACTTAAATATCTTATATAGGGCTTTGAATAGGGGTAAAAATGACATAGATTAGGTATTAAACACATAGGGGAAAGACCAAAATGAACCTAACTTAAAAGTTAACGAGTGACATATATGGGTCCCTAAATGGTCTGTATAGGTCACCATAGACCGTATAGGGAACTGTCCAGGAGACCCTAAGTCCTGGCAGCCTTAAAAAATTGGGCCACCTCCCTAAACGGCTAGTGAAACCCATCACGAACCGTTTAGGGTTCAATGAAGAGTTCATTGTCTGGTTTAGGCTTGTGGACCTACCTGTTAACCCACTTTAACCTTTTCCGAATTCCAAGGTGTTACACCAAATCTATTCAAAAGTCAATATCTTTATTTGGAGGCATACCTGCAAGATCCGTAGGAAATACGTCTAAAAATTCTGAAATCACTAATATTTACTCGATAGAAGGGGACTCTACACTAACATCCTGAAGGTGAACTAAGTAAACTAATCAACCATTCTCCACCAGCTTTTTAACCAAAAAAAGATATGATCTTTACTGGCTTAGGTCTTTACACACCTTCCCACTCTAATATATCCCTACCTAGAATCTCTAGAGTTACTGTCTTAGAATTACAATTCAATATAGCATTATATGGAGACAACCAGGTCATACCCAGCAAGGCCACATCAAACTAAAGCATATCTGAAGTAACCAAATCTATCCAAGTATGAAGACCCTCAAACACCATAAAGCAAGACCGACACATATGGGTTGCTACTATAGACTCTCTAATCATTGTGGAAATATGAATGGGGTCATCAAAGAGTATCACTAATCAGATTAAAACCCAAGACAAATTTAACAAATACGTAATAATATGTAGATCCCATTTAAAATAATATAGAATCCATGCGGTCACATATGAAAATAGTATTTGTGATCACTACATCAGACGCATCAGCCTCAAACCTTCCCGAAAAGGTGTAAAATTGAATTTTATTCTTTGTTTGAGTGACACCTCCAGTTGGCTTTACTGCTCCCCTTCCCACATATCCTCTGCCCAATGGACTTTCTGGTTATTACCTCTCTCATCCCGAGGGCGTTCCCTTCCATTGCCACATCTGCCTGCTGGAACTATAACTCTAGTTTGGTGCTGCATCTGCTTACCTATTGGTTTAAAAGGGAATTTCCTCTTAAAGTGATCATAATTACCACAATCAAATAAACCTCGATCGATAGATGTCTTGCTGACAGAAGAATAAAAAGCTTTTTGGCCTCTAGGAGCCGAAGAATACTAAATGACCTCAGATTGGCCACTTGTAGAAGACAACAAATCTAACTGAATAGGATGGTCCAAAAATACCTACTGAATAGGACCTCTATAATAAGAACCATTGAAATTACCTATATTCTTAATTTCTTGGCCATCACCTTAGCCTTCCCAACCTATGTGACCCCTCAAACTTCTTCACATAATGAGTTACCTCATTAAAGATCTTTCCTACCGAATTCATATGCACATATAAAACTTGTAACTCAATGTTCAAGCGTTTCACATAAAGATGGATTCTCTCTTCCTCAGTGCCCAAAAGCTGGGTAACAATTAGCATAACGAGACAATGCTTGGAACTAAGCCTTATAGGCTGCAATAGATATGCTAACCTGCTCAAGTTCCAGAAACTCATCATTTTTGTGATCCTTAAGAATATGTGGCACATACTTCTCAAGAAAAAAGCATAAAACTTGGCCACAGTTAGAAGAGGCAAAATAGACCAACGACCCTCCACATGAACCCTCCACCACTACTTAGCATCCCCCTACAGCTGGAAAGTAACAAACTCTACTCGATGTTGTTGAAGAATACCCAACTTATGCAACCTCTCATAACAATCCAAGATGAACTCAAAATCATGCTCATTCTGAGTACCATGAAATGATATAGGCTTCAACTTCAGAAACTTAGTCAACAGCTCTTAGTCTCGATTATAATAGGGCACAATATTGGAAAAAGAATGCATCAGTACCTAAAGATTCATCCATTCTGGGAGCGGTAGTATCAACAGGGTGAGAACCTAGAGCCTGAGTATCCAGCAAAACATGAGTGACTGCAGTACCCGTTATCCAACTCAAAAAAGCCAGAACTTGCTAAACAACCTCAGAAGTCACAGGGGAAAGGCCTACTACACCAACTTGTGTGGCAATATCAGGTCCAATACCTTCCTCGTACTCTACCTTCATATCCTCATTAACATGATCCGACAGTGGAGGAGGGGTCATCAGTCTTGGCCTAGCCACTGCCTGAGTTGTACCCTTGGTGGGTGTTACTCTATATCTGCCCCTGCTTCTGCCTCTTCCTTATTCTCACACTACCAGTTGTGCAGCTGGAGCAGGTACTCTCACTCCATTTTGTTTGTTGTCAATCATTTGCTGACAAAGAATGAAGGAAGTTAGATATAATTTGGATCATAAGATATCTATAAGCTTCAAGTTACGTTATAGCACGAAGAAGAAAAAAAGGGAAGATTTCTAAAGTACAGTAGCCTCTTAAAGAAAAGTACAAACGTCTCTGTACTGTTCCACAAGACTCTACTAGACCTGTTTCGATATGATGAGATCAAGTAACCTAGGGCTTTAATACCAAATTTGTCACAACCCAACCCAAAGAGACCCACATTACCACCTTGGTGGGAGAACCAACTATATAGCGATACACAAGCAATTAAACAACTTTTAAAAACATTTTAATAAGTAAAGCAAATCTTTATATCAACCATCACCAAACATTTGTGGAAAACCCCTCTAGAACTTGAAAGTCGTGTACAAAAACATCTATTCTTAGTCTAGAATAAGGGGATGCAAACCCAAAACAAGGACTCTAAGTCCGAACAATGGACTAGGAAACAAAGATGAATCCATGGCACCTCAAAAGAAGTAGCTCACTCTTGGATTCAAGAAGCGTCGAGCTCACAACTGAGGTTGCATAGCAACCGTCAAAGTATGTCATGTACTCAACAAATAAAATAGCAAGTGTAATATTAATACACAAAATTAACAGTGTACTGATAGGATAATTTTCCAACTCTAGTTATATGAAATATGAATCGATAACCACAACATAGTAAAATAGATAACATACGCAATAAACATGATCAACAACATTACAAAAAACCTAACCTGGTTCACTCACGGAACCCACACACAAACAGTCACATGCATGTACCAGGCATGGCACCTAAGATAACTGTTAGTAATTTGCACCGGCATGGTACTCGATCCAACAATATAGATATCTTGTACCAGACGTGGTACCCAACTCAACCAAGAGATATCATATACCAGACGTGGTACCCGAGCCAACAATTAGTATGTAATAGGTGTGTCACCCGAGCCAACCTAATATCACATATCACAATTACAATCACAATGCATAAAATCACACTCATACATCCAAGTAAAAACATTCATTGCATGAGATTGACATAAGCTAACATTGACACAAGCTAACATTTAAGTTTATCTTCTATTTTCCTAGCCATACTTTATACATGTAATATTAATAAAGCAGTTAGCAAACACATTTAACATAAATGGGAAACAAAACAACCATCATCTACCTCAAATCAAGTCTAGAATTCTCTATTGCTCCAGAGCTTTTCCCTTGTTATGATACCTAGATTGTTTGTAACACCTCAAAGATCAGAAAGTCTAGTTAGAAATGAAAGGTTGCATTTTTTGTACTGGTGCAAGTTTTTATGAGCCAACCTACGAACTGTTGGAAGTCCTACGGGTCATAGGAAGGCAATCATCAGAATTAAGTCAAGATTATGGAAATGTCAAGTCTTAGATAATGGTCTTCTAATCAATAGGATGAGTCGTAGAACTCACTACAGGCCATAGGAAGTGCCTGTAGAAGTTAACCAGTGTTAGTGATTTTGAGACCTAAGGTTCTTCGAAGGATACCTACGAGTCGTAGGAATGTGGACGGTTCGTAAAAAGGTTCCATGGAATGTGTTTTGGATTTAAAGGATTTTTGGTAATTTGGGTTCTACTAAAGAGGTCTACAGACTGTAGGAAGGCTGATGACGTGTGGAAGCTACCCGTGGAAATTGTTCAGGATTTTGGGTTCCAATACTTGACCCTACGACTAGTTAGGACTGACCGTAGGAATTCCTATGATCCATAGGTGTTATACCCCAATATAGCCAGGTCAAAATAGTGTACAACATATTGATGATTTCTAAAGTAATAAACTAAGTCAAGGAGTCGCCACCTAATTATTACGATGAATTAGGACACCTAAAATTGATTAAAGTCATGTCTAAAGTTAACTTCATTTTAAGGTCTTACTAAACATGAACATCTTGGTAAAGGTTCAATTAATATAAATGTAAGGTATTAAGCATCCTTTAAGATCCATTAAAAATGGTTAACTGGTCGAGCTTGATTGATTTATTAGGCTAAGTGTAAAAGATGGTAAAACATTAAAATATGTAAATTATAAATGTCAAGTAACGTAAATAACGGTGCTTCAAAAATATTTACAAATATCATTCTTATTGAAAATAGATTCTAATTAAAGTGATTTTTGAAAACATGTTTTGGTCTTGGTTGTTTAAAAGGCGGCAATGGGCAGCCATGAAGACCAATTTATATTAGAAAAAAAAATTGGATTGGTTAGAGAAAAAGAATAAAAGTTGTTTTGCAAATAAATTTATTTTTAAGACATTTAATGAAACTTCAACGTTATATCCCATGTGAAAAAGTAACAATTCATTATTTACTGAAGCAAAACATTAAAAAAGAACTTAGCTATAGACTATAAGTAACCTATTTCTTAAGAGTCAATCACATAAAGGAGTCAATCAGACACACAAAAAAAAAAAAAAAAAAAAAAAAAAATCAATCAAAAAAAAGAGCTTAATCACACTAACGAGTACGCAAAAGTAATATAAAATATTAGAGTCATTTGGCTTCCACGAGAGATAGTGATATTTTGCAAATTGTATTTAGGTAGTGAAAGTGTAGACGAGTAGATGACATGCTAATTTTGAGCATATAGGCCGGGTAAATGATATGCAGACTATGGAAGCAAGGACATTGAGTCCCAAAGTGAAACTCTTCGGCTCGAGTGTTCATGCCAAACGAAGAATAGAAGGACATACACAAGTTACACAAAAATTTATCGCTTAATCGTAAGCAAAAATTGTAAAATAAAGTAAAACTAGAATTCTTTCAACATTCAACATACATGTAAGGTAAGCCTAAGATCACAAAATGATTCAACAAACATAAACATAGTTTAACAGTAACTTAAATTGATCATTAACTCCAACACTAAATATTACATACAACCCAAGTTTCCTAATAACAATTCTTAGCATCTATATATATCTAAGCAGAAGACCCAAAACATGGAGTACTAAACTTAATGAAAAAAAATTCACTCTAAACCAACTGATGAGTTTTATAATTTTTGTGAAACCAACTCATAACTGATTCATCCACTTAAATACACAAAACCAAATCAAGACTTATGAGAATGAAGGATATTCTGATTTTATCATCACATTTTTAAGCAAAACAATAATAAACAACGGAAACATAATTTCTAAGCTTCTAAGTAGAATTATTAACTAGTATTCTACATACTTAAATAGAGACAAATAGGATGAACTTACTTACGTATTTAAGGAGGTAGAATATATCTATCATAAGAAACTGACTGTTTGTGGGGCAATGAACTAGGACATCGGCGTAGAATCTACTCTCTCGTACGTTATTAACAGATTCACCCATCGAACCAAATAAGTTCAACAAAAGCAAATAGAAAATACAAAAGTTTCGACAAGGATGGTGGTAGCTAAATGTTATGAATAATTTCAACCATGTATGGTGTTCTTGTGAGTAAAAAAAAGCTTGTCTGATGATTTTCTTAACAACCAAAACTTGTCCCCTTAGCTTTTAATGACTAATAGAACAAGTACTTATAAAAGAGTTTAAAGCTCTAGGCTTTCATTTGAGCAGGATTTTTAGATAAAGGTGAGATGTTTGAAATTTGAACGTTGGGAAGTTGTCACCATGTGCATCCATGGTAGAGTAATCAGAAAAAGAGAGGAAAAAGTTTGAAGTAAAAAAATGGACTTTGTACTATCTCTGAAAAGTATGATCCGTTAAAAACCTTGGGACAAAACTTGCATCAAAATGGAGGCGACCAAATCTGTACATAGAGAAAGAGTGTTGAAGCTTACTCGAAATGAGGTAAAAGAAAAGATAAAAGGAACGGCGTACTGGATTTGATAATTTTGAATAATGGTTGAAGGTGTGAGGGGCATTATTGGGTTATTGAGAAATTTTATGGGCTGACTGATTATTTGGACAAATGGGTATTTCGGTTGAATGATTGAAGCCTTTTTATTTGACCTAATTGATCCGAATTGTTGGGTTTTGGCCAAATTTGTTAGCATTTTTCCTTTTTTAAAAAAAAAATAATTATTTGGGCTTCTAACTTAATAGCTAATATGATATTAGGTAAGAAACTTGAAATAAAGTAACGATAATCATTTTTAAAAAAACGACAATATGTGATGGTAGTAATGTTGATAGTAAAAATATAATTTTAAAGTAGTGAAAATGATAGTAGAAAGTTCATAAAAATAATAAAAGTTAGAGTAATTGTAATAATAGTTTCTACTAGATAATTATGGTAAGAATATTAATAAGCAAAAATAATAGTAAAATGTAAAGTATTCGACTTATGAACAATTTGAGAGCTCAAAAAAAATAAATTAGAATAAAGAAGGGACAAAATTGGGTGTCAATAGCTGTTCCCTCTTTGACCGGAGATGATGAAAGAGTTTTCGGGCAAAAAAGTTGACTTTCTAGCCAATTTTGTCTCGACCAACAAATATAGCCATGGAAAGAGCTGAGAAGATTGATATTAGCGGATTTTTAGTTTAGAGGGGTCATGGAATGAGTTAATTGAGTCGAGGTTCATCAGTGGGAATGAAAGAAGAGTTTGGATAACCTACATACCACGTATTCATGGGACGTAGGTGGAGATAATTTTGAGAGTATAGATTCTTGATCACTGCTAGCGAGTTTGATATTCTTCTTTAGCAAATTTACCCCAGTTCACTGCTAAGAGAGAGTTCCATGTTGTGATGTGTCTTTAGTTGCTTTAGACTATTTTTCCTGAAACTCATGTTAAAATTGTCATTAAAGTGAGATAAAATTGAAGTGTAAAATGTATAAATGAATAAAATGATAATATATATGTGTGAGAGTGGGGATGAAGTCATGTGACTTATGAGGTGACAAAGGTGAGTGGCCAAGCGTTGTCTCTAGTTGTCTTTAGAGAATTGGTAAATAAAGATGCCTCTGATTTTATACAGAGACTTGATGTTGAGAAGTGGAGCCGTCTAGCTTATGATGATGTGATTGTATGGCCAATTGGTGTCTCCATTGTCATCGGGGACATAATGACAAATGAGGTCTCTGGTTTTTCAGAGACTTGATGATGAATGAGGTGAGTAAAGTTAAAGGTAAAGTCATTAAAGTAGGTAAAGTAGAAACTAAAGTAATAGTGTAGTCATTTGTCTTATGCAAATGATGTAGATAATATCCAAATTTCTTTGGAGACTTGAATGAGAAATGAGGCCACCAATTTTCTTCGGGGACTTGAATGATAAATGAGGCTAGCATTTGTCTTCGGAGACTTGAATGATAAATGAAGCCTCCAGTTGTCTTCGAGGTCTTAATGATAAATGATATATGTAGAAAAGGTAAAGTTATTAATGACATCATAAAGTATGAGTTTAGTATGTGTGTGTCCATTTTTAGGGTGGATGAACCCAAATGTGTGTATATTCTATTTTAGGGTGGATGAACCCGACTTGTCCTATTTTAGGGTGGAGGAACTCATTTCCTATTTTAGGATGGATGAACCATGTCCTACTATAAGATGGACGAACTCGTGTTCTATTTTAGGTTGGATGGACCTGATATATTCTATTTTAGGGTGGACGATCCCAATATGTCCTATTGAAGGTGGACAAGCCTAAATATCTTCTGATTGTATTCGGGGACTAGTTGTAATGAAGCCTCTAGTTGCTTTGGGGTTTGAGAAAGTGATGCCTTTTGTTGTTTGCGGGGTTAGATATCGATTGTTGTAAACTTTTATAAAATTACAGATTAAAATTATAATAAAGTCATGATAGTAAAATAAAGATAAGTAAAACATTAAGTCATATGACTTATGACGGTGGCGCCGTGGGCTCGAATAATGTGTTCAATTGTCTTTAAAGGCTTTTGTCAATTCCTGTAAAATTTAAGATAAAGTCGTTAAAGTGGATAAAATAAATCATAAATATAATTAGTAAAGTAGAGAAAAATAAGTGAATCTATTTGGTTCTTGTTAATGGTTATTGTTGTAATTGATTGAATGTCACCGTTGATCTTTGACATTTACGCCTTGATGTGTAATTCGATGGATTGAGTGACACCTCTAATGGACTTGATTTTTATTCAATAAACTTTTAAGTAATGCCACATGCGAATTTTCGGTAAAGATGTTAATAAGAATATAAAATCATGATGAAGTAAAAGAAATAAAGTCAGAGATAAAGTGAAAGGTGAAGTTATTTGGCTTATTCGGGAGAGGGCCTACAGGTAAATGATGCCTTTGCGTAATCCAACATTGGCACATCTTTGTTGTTCCTAGACTCAAAGAAATTTCTTAGTTGGGAAGGGGTGTTGATTCACGTTCACTCGAAGCTTGACTTTGTTGGCCCTCCGTTCAACCTGTTTGTTCAGATCTTGTGATCTCCGTTTGAAACTTGATAGATGAACAATAAAAGTATATTATTTATAATATAAAAATAAAATAAGAATTACCATTTGAAAGAGACAATTGTCAGTGTGTAGAAAAATATGTAAGTATATGCTTATAAGTTTTAAATATTTTCTACCAACTCTTAGATTATGACACTTCTGAAACAAAATGTAACGTTTTTTATGTTTACTTCTTATCGGGTAACTTGAATCCAATGTAGTTTGGCAATATCCATTCATTCCTTGTCCATATTTTATCAAAAATTTGCCCTACTATTGATTTCAAAGAAATATGCTAAACTTATGTTGTTGTGAGAGCGAACCTTGTATAGGTTGTCTACGTATCTCGCCAAGATAATCATGTGAGGACGTAGTTCATGGTACATAGAAATGATTTAGAATTTTCTAATAAAGGGACTAAACCCCATTTGAGTCTCCTACATATCCTTCCAAGAGAATCAGGTCATGTGTAGTTCAAATTACATAAATAGTATAAGAATTTTGAGTTTCTATCCTAATGTGACTGAACCATATGTGGGTGCCTTCGTATTCTATCGAGGGAATCAAGTTAGGCGTAACTCTCATGTTACAAAGAAGTAAATTTAGAAATGTTCTATAGTAAAACCGGACCATCTGTGAGTTGTTTACATATCCCGCCAAAGTTATCAGGTCAGAACATATTTCTTAAGTTACATGAAAAATGGAAGTTACATGCAAAAGAAACCTATATAAATTCACCCGTTGGTGTAATGTCTTGACTTCTCTTGAATGAGAAAACGTCATGCTCGAACATTGTCATGTTGTCATGTTCCTTGGTCGATTATGAGTTATCTTCAAATCCTCCGAAAATCTTGTTTGGCTTTCAAACTTTGTTTATTTGTATCATTATGTCACAATCATAAAGTTGGAAAATTTGAAAATTGATATAATAAGAAAATGTATATCTAAAAGTAATAAGTAAGAGACAATTAAGAAAATAGAAAATGCATTCATAGATTTTGCAATTTAGCTTTCAAAAAATGAGGCAAAAAAACATAAAGTTTTAAGGCATAATTCAAGCCTCGATTTTTAAAAGTGGGCTACTTCAAAAAGTGTTACTACTTGTTCAATCTACCAAGACTCCTGACAAATCAAGGACGAAGTACAAGTCCAAATCTTCAGAGTCTCCTCTAGTTCAGCACCCCAAATGAGTAGTATCTCGACGTTGTAGAGAGGCATGTAAGTAGTTGTAGCAATGACCTGCATTGATGCTTGTTCTTGAATTGTCATTACAAGAGAATCAAAGGACGATAAAGTGTCCTTTCCATCTTTTCAGTTGGCACTATACTTCCTTCCACATCTAAATCTTCCTCGATAGTTATCATGTTCACATTCGCATTCCCGTGATTAGGTAAAGAGATGTTGTTCACATTAGGTTGAGGTACAGTAAGTTGTAATGCTTCTTCTTTAATCAAAGCTTCAATCTCTTTTTTTGAGACCATTGCAATCTCAGTGTCGTGTCCAAAATCTCTAGAATGATAGGCACAACACTTGGAACCATCAAATCATTTTGGAATAGGATCAGGAATTTTCCCTTCAATTGGTTGTATCATACCTGCTGTTTTTAACCTCTAAAACAACTAAGCCAATGATTAAGCTATTTTTGTGTAGTTGTGAGTGGTTTTGATTTCATGATTTGGATGAGTCCTAGGTGTAGCATGTACTCGATTTTGATAAGTAAGAGCTCGATAGTAGTTTGTCTGGGTGTTGTAGACATGGTAAGGAGTTGATGGAGAATGGTAGTGAGTCTGTGAGGCATCTCCATATTGGTAAGGATAAATGGGTTGATGTGGTTTATGTGGGTAGGAAAGTACTTGACATGGCTTGTGTCCTTGGCCGATCACGACAACATATACATCTTCTTTCTTATTTTTTCCCCATTGATAGAACCATATTGACTCGCTTTGCTTGAAGCTTGCAAGGCTGTAAAATCTTGGATTATTCTTAATTTGATTCCTTGCTCTAAGATTTCTCTCATTCTGATGATTTTTATGAACTTTTGCCCCATCATGGTTACCATTTTCTCATAGTAAAGACTGTTATCTTGGCATTCAATGAAGGTAGAGTCATTTCACTTTCACTTATTGGTTGTTAGACTCTAGCTGGTTTCGACTTCCAATATAAAGCATACTTCTTTTTTAACTTAGTCAGGTAGAACCTATATGGTCTGATGCCAGTATTGAACTTGGAGCGATCCATAAAGTCTTGTGTCATATCACTCTGACCACGCCATTTATGGAGATCTTGTTGTGTGTACCAAGCAAGAGCTTCACCAGTTAAACTTCTTATGAACAACTTCATTCTAACCCTTTTCTTCTCTCCCCACTCCTACTAGTTTTGCACAATACGCCCTTAGATGTGTATGAGGGTCACCGATTCCATTGAATATATCAAACTTTAGTGGTTTGTATCCTACATGAAAGTCAATGTCGGGTTGCACACACAAATCCTCATATTCTAAGCTTTTTTTTCCCTGGTAGTTTGGAGATCTCTCACTGCTTCCTTAAGATCATGAATCTCTCTAGCTAACACATCATCAGCCTTTGCCATGATATCCTTCTCCATTTCCTCATATTGATCTACCTCGAATTGAAAGTTGACTGACATTGGGTTAGTAAAGGCTTGAGTTTCCCCTACATATACTGAAGGAACATGTTCCACATAAGGAGTGTCAATATGTGCCCTTTGTATATGCTAATCTAGATAAGTTTGGGTGATGGACATATTTTGGATTAGAGGTGGTGGATTTGATGGGTTTACGGGAGTAGTTGTAGGTCATGGATAGGTGTTAGTGGGTAGAGAAGCATAAGAAGTATGAAGTGGAGGTTAATTTTGTGGGTTGATAGGTGGTGGATTAGGAGGAGTAGCATAAGTAGTGTAGGTTGGTGGTTGACTTTGTGGAGTAGTTGGAGGAAGGTTATTGTTGGTAGGTGGAGGTTGTTGTGGAGGAAAGTGTTCAGGAACTAGTGAATCAAGTGATGGAGAATGAGGCGGGTTTGGTGTTGTACTCCTAGGTTCGAGTTGTGGACTTTGAAGTGTGATGCAGATTGGTCAAGTCCCTAACCCGAGTCAGTTCACTACGCAGATCCTCAATCTCTTGAGTCAAGTGGGCGATCTGTTCATCATGTTGAATAGTAGTTCTATCTTCGAAAGTCTCGGGAGAGTCATTAGGAATTATGATATGTTCAGGATCAATTGAATTAGGTGTGATAGGATCAGACATAGTGATTTTCTTTCCTTGAATAGTGCAACTACGTTGAGCTAATGTCAATGACTTGGACCTTGTGAAGTAAGGATGGTTGGCCAACTCAATTGTCAACACGAACTAATTTTTGATTGGGAATAAAAATAAAAATAAAAGAGAGAAAACTAAAACACAAATAATGTTAGTTTTAAATGAAAAATTAAAGTGATGTTCACATAAACTCAAATAAGTCACATAGCAAAGCAAGTCAAATAAGATATAAAAATAATATACAAACAAGTCATCTAGTAAAGTCAAATAGGTTATAAAAATAACATATAAGCGTGTCCTAATATGATTGTGACCTCTTTGTGCCAAAGGTAGGCCTAACGTAGATTCAAGGAGTATATTTTCCATAGTATGTCATCCTATTGCTCTTGATTAATTAAACAGATTTTATTTCTTCGAATATAAAGTATAATAGTAGTGAAATATTTAATACATGTCGACTGAATACAATGTAAAGTACTTCCTAAAACAAAGTAAAAGAGATTTTGTCATGTCAAATCTTCTTGGTTCCTTTTGATGATATCATCACTTTTTGTGCTCCAACGTGAAGTCTTTGTACCTGTCATGGAAAGGTTAGTCATATCATCCCCTAAAGTTTAATGAATTAGAGCAAATGGTCCATATTTAGTTATAAATATTTTTCAAATATGCACATAGATAATGATAATTCATCACTTGGAGTCAGAAACCCACTTGGACATTTGAGATAAAGTCAACTAATTGACTTAAGACGCCAAGGGTATAAATCTTCTTCGGTCATGAAATTATGTATGTTCCTTGCAAAGTGTTTTTGTTTAGCTCTACTCTGGGTAAACTAAGAGTGGACTTACTAGACACAAGGTTCTCGAGTGTACTACTTGAGTGAGAAGGCTACACGGTCACATGAAAAAAGATTCGGACAGCCCACGCATATGTCAACTCTCCTAAATTTCATAATATTGAAAGAAATTTGCGGGTGCACAAAACACACCTCACATGTACGTGTGATAGTGTAAATTTTCAAGAAGTGGATAAATATGAATAGAATGACAGTTAATAAAAGAAGTAAAATATTAACAATTTATAGCAAACAAACAATTGATATAGAATGTAAAAATAATTTAAAGTTAACAAACAATTGATAGCATGTAAAAATAATATAGAGCAAATAAACAATTGATAGCATGTAAAAATAGTTTATGACAAGTAAAATAATTAATGTAAGCACATAATGCCTCCTTAAACTATGTCTGTTATGGTTAGAACCTAAAAAGTCTTCAATGGAGTCACCAAGTTGTTATACCAAATTTTAACTGGGTTAAAATAGCGTACAATATATTAATGATTTCTAAAATAATTAACTAAGTCAAGGAGTCGCCACCTAATTATTACGGTGAATTAAGACACCTAAAAATTGATTAAAATCATGTCTGAAGTTAACTTCATTTAAGGTCTTACAAAACATGAGATTCTAGGAAAGGGTTCAATTAATCTAAAGAGAAGGTATTAAGCATTCTTTAAGATCTATTAAAATGGTTAACCGACCGAACTTGATTGATTAATAAGGCTAAGTGTAAAAGATGATAAAACATTAAAATGTGTAAATGTTAAATGTCAAGTAACTTAAACAATGGTACTTGAAAAATGTTTATAAAGATACTTCTTGTTGAAAATAAACTGTAATTAAAATGATTTTTGAAAACATGTTTTGGTCTTGGTTGAGAAAAAGGGGGCAATGGGCAGCCATGAAGACCCATTTATATCAGAAAAAAATGGATTGGTCAGAGAAAAAGAATAAAAGTTTTTTTGCAAACAAAATCATTTTCTTATGAAGACATTCAATGAAACTTTAGCGTTATATCCCAAGTGAAAATAGTAACAACTCTTTATTAACTAAAGCAAAACATTAAAAAAGAGCTTAGCTATAGACTATAAGTAACTTATTTTTTAGAGTCAATCGTATACAAAAGGAGTCAATCACACACATTAAAATAGATATAAAAGATTAATCAAATAAAAGAGCTTAATTACACTAACAGGTACACAAAAGTAATATAAAAAGTAAGATTCATTTGTCTTCCACGAGAGATAGCGATGTTTTGCAATTTGCATTTAGGCAGTGAAAGTGTAGAAGAGTAGATGACATGTGAATTCCGAACATATAGATGAGTAAATGATATGGAGACTCCGCAAGCAAAGACATTGAGTTCCAAAGTGTAACTCTTTGACTCCGATGTTCATGCCAAACAAAGAAAAGAAAGAGATACACGAGTTAGGCAATAATTTATCTCTTAATCGTAAGCAAAAATTGTAAAATTAAGTAAAACTAGAATTATTTCAACATCAAACATGCATTTAAGGTAAACCTAAGATCAGAAAATGATTCAACAAACATCAACATAGTAAATTGATACTTAACTCCAACACTAAATATTAAATACAACATCAGTTTCCTAATAACAATTCCTAACATCAATAGAATACAAATCATGATAGCTAATATATATCTAACGAGAAGACCCAAAAACATGAAGTATTTAACTTAATGGAAAATAAATTTAACCTACACCAACTTAAGAGTTTTATAACTTTTGTGAAACCAACTCATAACCGATTCCTCCATTTAAATAAACAAAACCAAACCAAGACTTCTGAGAATAAAGGATATTTGGATTTAATCATAACAGTTTTAGGCAAAACATTAATAAACAACTGAAACGTAATTTCTAAGCTTCTAAGTAGGATTATTAACTAATATTCAACATACTTAAATAGAGACAAATAGGATAAACTTACTTAAACACGTATTTAAGGAGGCAGAATGCATCTATCATAAGAACATAATTTTTATACCAAATGGCAGTTCCTGAACCATGATCTCAACTTAAAACCAAATATTCATATGACATTAACAACAAAAGAAAATATAACAGATTAAAGTTTGAGAGAAACTATCCGTTTGTGGGGCAGTGAACTAGGACATCGGTGTAGAATCTACTATCTCATATAAACAGATTCACCCCTCGAACAAAATTAGTTAAACTACTTGGGTTTTGGCCAAATTTGTTAGCCTTGATCCTTCTTCTTTATAAATTATTTGGACTCCTAACTTAATAGCTAATATGATAGTAGGTAAGAAACTTGAAATAAAGTAACGACAATCATTTTTAAAAAGACGGCCATAAGTGATGGTAGTAATGTTAATAGTAAAAATATAATTTTAAAATAGTAAAAATGATAATAGAAAGATCATAAAAATAATAAAAATTAAAGTAATAGTAGTAATAGTTCTAAAATATAATTACCGTAACAATAGTAATAAGCAAAAATAATAGTAAAATGTAAATTATTTGACTTAGTAATAAGCAAAAATAATAGTAAAATGTAAATTATTTGACTTAGTAATAAGCAAAAATAATAGTAAAATGTAAATTATTTAACGTATTAACAATTTAAAAGCTCAAACAAAATAAATTAGAGGAAATGAGGGACAAAATTGGGTGTCAACAGTAGGTCTAGCCCATAGGCATCCGATAGTTTTAGGTCAGGGTGTTTTGGTATTTTCCTGCCCATTTAACCACTACACTATGTTGTTTTGACCCTATAAATATCCCGATAACTAATTTTTCTCTCCTAAACCTACCTATTCCTTCACAATTAGTCAATACCAAATTCCCTACAAGTTCATCTTCCCAAATTCTCTCCAAGCTCTCAAGGGAGAGGACCAAAGTTTCTTCAAGGATTCAAGGTTCTTCTTCACTCTTTAGGGCTTTGATTACTAAGGTATGTCAGAACTTCACTCATGGATTCCTTCATCCATTAGGTCCCAAAAGATACTCAATTCTCCATTTGAATTTCACCCAATTTCTAGAGTTTTATGTCAAATCTTTATGGGTTTAATTTATTATGATTCTATTATTATTATTTGGTCTTATCATGTGTGATTTTACTCAATTACATGTTTTCTAATTGATTTCATATGATCACATGCATTATGGTCATGTTATGAATATGAACTATGATTATAAAATTATGCATGCATCATGAGATTGAAATTTATGAATGAAGGATTCTTTAAGATGAAGTATTAGATCAAATGATTGTGAAAGATTTTTTCACTATAAAGATGATCATGATTTAGATTCTTGGAGAGGTAAGTGTCTCATTATTGATTTATGAAATCATAATTTTGGAAGGACCTATTCTATATAAAAAAAAAAAAAAGAAGCTTATGATTGGGTTGGTATTGATAGAATCTTACTTTTCCAAGTATTATGATATGATTATGATTATGCCTATTTTCGTTGAGATATTACTTAGGACCGAGAGAACCTTTAGATGGAGGTTTTACTGTTAGTAGAGGTCTAGTCTTTAGTAACTATCTCTTTGTCCCTAACTACATGCCCCCCATAGGACTTGTCTTTGATAAACATAGCTAGTGGATCCTCACAACCTAATACGTATAGTCATTACCTTGGCAAGTAGGATAACCTCTTTTCGGTGTGGGAAAGACATTAGATTCCATGTTATAGCTCACATGGTCTATGCCGGTTAATGGTAAAATATCTCACAAAAGAACTATGTTTTCTTCAAAGATTTTATGACTTTCTCAAAGATTTGACTTAGGCTTTCTTGTGACTTCTCAAATGTTGCATTGACCTTATTCCCATGATTCTTGATTTTGGCTTGATAAGCTTTATTACATTTTACTTCGTCATGCATTTTCATGTTTTATGTTCAGTATATTGTCACATTTACATTTATGTATTTTCTTCATATTCAATACATTCAATGTACTGATGAATACTATTTTCGTGTGCCTATATTATTTTATAATGTAGGGTTGGATGTTACTCCACACGCACGTGGCTAGTGGATTGATTTTGCATTGAAGAATGGTGAGTCCTCATGTTCCAAGGGACATGCCACTTATGTGGCTTATTTTCATGTCCTTTTTATTTCAAACTTACTTCGTTAGTGAGGGGTTTGTCCTAGCCACATACTATGATATTAGAGACTTATGTTATACTATGATGTTGATTGAGAATATTATCTTGTTTTCTTTCAATTCTTAATATTTCTTACGTGAAGTGGCTTGTTTAAGGTCTCTTGAGACTATATTTATCATGTCACATCTAGGGAGTAGCTTGGGTCGTGACATTATTCTTGGTCTACAAACTATCAATATAGCACATAATAGACACAGATGGCCTAAATACACCAGGATTATATCAGAATCCCAAACCCTAGGTAATTCTCGTGATTATCCCATCCAAATTAGAGTTTTTCCACCATAAAGTTAAATGAATTCCTCTCCTAAGATCAACACCACAAATTCTAATTCTAGAATCGAATTACTAAGTTGGGGGAGTAATTACTTACCTTTACTGATGTTACGATGGAAAATAGATTAAAAAAAACTACCCTAGATTGCCTCTCCACTTCCCCAAAATGATTTTGATAATGGATGATTTTGGGGAATTTCCTGTATTTAAACTGATTAACCCTGCTATAGCACCCAAATTCCACTATAGCAGCGTTGTAGCGAAACTATCCACTATAGAGGGGATTAAATTGACCGTGACAACGGCATGTCACCCTCTATAGCGGCTTGCACGGGATAAAACCTTGAAAATCCTCTCAAAATAGCATATTTCACAACACACCTTCAAACCTTGACATTCTAAACTAACTCATTCATGCCAAATTCATTATCGAGAGTTATATTCAGCCAAATTCACTTTTGAAAAGTCCTACTGACTCCTTATTGGCTTAGCAACATAAAAAAAATAAACTCTACTCAGACGTTTCAGCCAATCATTTTCCCAGATTTCCATGGACCTCATCTCACATAGATTTCGTCCAAGCT
The DNA here is from genome assembly GCF_019186545.1 of Solanum stenotomum. Classification (NCBI taxonomy): domain Eukaryota; kingdom Viridiplantae; phylum Streptophyta; class Magnoliopsida; order Solanales; family Solanaceae; genus Solanum; species Solanum stenotomum. Next base: position 31,247,188 of record NC_064287.1, read on the forward strand.
TAGCCTAGCCTGAATTTTCCAACTCACTATTCCAAAAGTTGTCTGACTCATTCCCTTTAACTAATAGTTCGCCCATAACTACAAGGGAGGTCGTTACACATTTTTACAAGATTTCATGGTTACATGGTAGTTTAGGTCCAGTAATTTTAAAAGAGTGGTTTCCGCATAACTCTTGTAAATTAAATCCTCTTATAAATGCTAAGTATGGATGAACTCTTGTATTATTTGATAAATCTATGGGTTAGGTTGTGAATGTGTAAGGTCTTGTGATGTTGTGATGAAATGTGCTTAAGTGTTAACTATGTGCAAATGCACGTCCATGTGCTTTAAAATTGTGATTATATATTTACTACTAATTTTAGATGGTCTATAATACATACCAGTATATAGTGTTTGTATTGATGATATTCCTGCACTTTCTTTTGAGTACAAACTATAATTTAGAGGTGACTGTCAGACCCCGCATTTAGTTGAGTTTGCCTCCAGATCTGAGGATGAACTACTTCTGACAAACTTCTGTGTAGATCCACATATCCAAGTTGCCATTGAAGCTTGGAGAGAGATGAGAGAAAGAGCAAGATGAAGAAAAATATCTTTTGATTTTGTATTAATGAAAACTGAAAAGAAAGATTACAATTCCTAAGCTATATATAGGAATAGTACTGATCTGACTAACTAACAGAACTAACATAAAAATGGAATCTAACCAACTAACTACATTATTGAATTAAATACAGCTAATGACAGACTGTACAAAGTTAGTTACAAAACTAATACAATGGACTAAACAACTAATTAATCTCAACACCCCCCCNCCCCCCCCCCCCCCCCCCCCTCAAGTTGGAGGGGAAGAATTCACTGCCAACTTGTTCAATATGGTAATGTGTTTAACTCCTGTCAATGACTTGGTGAAAACATCAGCAAGTTGTTCAGTGGTTGGACCATGATGAAGGGCAATAGTCCCATCCTGCAAATTGATTCTCACGAAGTGACAATCCACTTTTATGTGCTTTGTACGCTCATGGAAGACAGGGTTTATGGCTATGTGGACTGCTGCTTGGCTATCATAATACACAGGAGTAGGTGAAGTACAAAGAACATCAATCTTTGCTAGAATCCTTCTGAGCCAAAGAAGTTCTCCCACAACCATTCTAATAGCTCTATATTCTGCTTCAGCAGAGGAAATGGAAACAATGACTTGCTTCTTAGATTTCCAACTTATTGGATTCTTTCCAAGCATCACAATATAACCATTGATGGATTTTTAGGAGTCTGGGCAAGAAGCCTAATCTGAGTCACAGTAGGCTCTAAGGGTAAAATCAGGGAATTTTGATATGAAAATTCCTAACGTAGGATCAGATTTCAGATACTTGAGAACATGCATTGCAGCCTTAAGATGACGTTCTCTAGGGGTTTGCATGAATTGGCTCAAGTGCTGCACACTATATACTATGTCCATTCTAGTGTTGGTAAGGAAGTTGAGTTTACCTACCAGCTTTCTATAGTAAGTGGGGTTATCTAGGAGAGTACCATCAGATGCATGTAGCTTGAGATTACACTTCAATGGTGTTGCTACTGCAGTACAGGACAAGGAATCAAATTCTTTCAGTAGCTCTGTGGTGGATTTCCTCTGGGAGATGATCACACCATGATCACACCATCTTCCCTGTACAGTAACTCAAAACCAAGAAAATAATGTAGCAGACCTAGGTCTTTGATCTTGAAAGTAGTGTGTAAAAAGGATTTTAAATTATTGATTTCATTGAGCTCTGTTCCAATTAGGACTATGTCATCTACATACACTGCTAAAAATACTGATGATGTAGCAGTCTTCTTATAGAAAAGAGAATAGTCCTCAAATGAGTGCACAAAACCTCTTAAGTATAATGCCTCAGTGAGCTTGTCATACCACTGTCGACTTGCTTGCTTTAAACCATAGAGGAATTTTCTCAGCCTACAGACTAAACCAGGAGTTTGTACCTCTTAACCTTGAGGAGCATCCATATAAACTTCCTCATGCAAGTCCTCATGTAAAAAAGCATTGTTCACATCCAGTTGATAAAGTTTTGATCCCTATTTAATGGCTTTGCTGATTAAGGTCTTGATGGTGGTCATTTTGACCATTAGTGAGAAAGTCTCAGTGTAGTCAACCCCAGCTTGTTGAGTGTATCCTTTCACTACCAATCTTACTTTAAGCCTCTCCACAGTTTCATCAGCTTTGTGTTTTATCTTGTATATCCACCGGCAACCAATAAATTTCTTCCCTCCAGGCAAAGTAACTAAATCCCAAGTTTGATTAGTATGTAAGGCTTCAAACTCCTGTATCATGGTTGCTTGCCAAGCAGGATTCATGATCGCTTCCTTATAAGAATCAGACTCTCTATCATGGGAAATGTTTTGTATACCCTGTTGACTTGTAGGGTGAAAAGATGTGAGTGGAATGTGACCAGTGTCAGTAAAATGGGCACTGAGAGTTGGAGGTTATGGTGCTTTATTTTTTAAATAAGGAAGGGAGTAAACAAAGTCTTGCAGATGAGAGGGGGCTGTATGTATTCTAGAGGATCTTCTAGGAGCAGATGTGGTGGTGAGAGACTGATTATCAGAGGGAGGTATATGTTCAGTAGATGAGAGATGGGGTGAGTGAGGTGGAGGTATAACAGTAGTAGAACTAGGTGAAGTATCTAGAGTAGGCACAGATGGTAAAGTGTTCTCAGCTTGCAACTGCCATTTACTCAAAATGTTATCTGTGGAAAAACCAGCTGGAAAACCAGATATAGATCTGGAATTCACATGTTTTAATATAGAAGGAAAGGAAGAGTGATCTCGTGAACAAGCAAAGGGGAAAATATTTTCATAAAATTGAACATCTCTAGAGACATGTATCTTCTTGGTGGCTAAGTCAAGAACCTTGTATCCTTTAGTTCCAAATGGATATCCTATGAAAATGTGAGGTTGAGTTCTTGGTTCAAATTTGTCTTTGTGAGGCTGGAGGGTAGTGGGGTAGCACAAACATCCAAAACTTCTAAAATGGGAATTGTTGGGGTCCTTTTGATGAAGAAGCTAATAAGGGCATTTGTTGTTTAGGAAAACAAATGGAAGTCGATTGACTAAATATGTGGCAGTTAAGAGGCATTATCCCTAGTACCTCATAGGTAGGTTGGATTGATACAAAAGTGCTCTGGCTGTTTCTAACAAATATTTGTGTTTTCTTTCCATCACACCATTTTGTTGGGGTGTGTAAGGACATGATTTTTGATGTAGGATCCCTTTTGACTGGAGAAAAGTTAATGTTTCATTACTAGTGAACTCAGACAATGTCTGATCTTATAGTTTTGATGGAAGTTTGGTATTGGTTTTCTACCATTTGGACAAAAGCTTTTAAAATTTGAAGAGTGTTGCTCTTGCAACTCATTAAGTGAGTCTAGGTAGACCTACTGTAGTCATCTACCAAGGTCAGAAAATATCTGTAATTATTATAGGTAGGTACATGATAAGGCCCCAAATATCTATATGTAATAGTTCAAAGGGTTGATTAGTGGAGGTAGAGGAATTTTTAGGAAAATGAGATCTATTTTGTCTTGCCATGGGGTAAATTTGGCACAAAAAGGGTTGTTTGGGAGAAAAATGAGCTGGTATGGAAGTCATCCCCCTTATTTTCACAAAAGGAACATGTCCCAACCCATTGTGCCATAAAGAGTCTACACTGTCTCCAGAAGGGGAACAAAAAACAGAATTGACATTAACAGGTAAAGAACTGGAAAGAGAGCAGACTTTTTATTAACAGTATGATGAACAATTACAAGTGAGGGGAAATGGGATGGGGCCTGTGCAATATCATTATCACACAAAACATTAGGACTACGACCATTAGAAGTATCACACACAGAAGAAACAGTAGATAAAGAAGCAGGAAATGAACATAATGAATGAAGAGACTCAGTAAGTTGGCATTCTGCACAAAGAAAGTACAGCCCATTCCTTGCTTTACCGATCTCCATAGGCCTTTTCATTGAAGCGGCCTACAAGATACACGATAAGACATAAAAATTAACACAAGACTTGGGAATTTGTGAGGTAAGAGAATGAATGGAGATAAGGTTGAATTTGAAACTAGGAACAAATAACACCTTGTGTATTGTCAGTTTTAAATTGAGAACCACATCACCTATTTCTTTTACTTTCACTCTATAACCATTTGGCAGTGTAACTAGGAAATGATAGGGTAAGGGTCTGATGTAAATGAGAAGGTTCTTATTACAGGTCATATGGTTTGAGGCTCCGGAATCTAGAATCCAGAAATCAACATGTGAATGACAACATTTATGAGATAGAACTTCCATGATTTCAATATGAGTAGAGCAAGCAAGAATACCTGCAAAATTTGCACCTCCACTGGTGATAGTGTTTGATGAGAAGGTTCTTATTACAGGTCATATGGTTTGAGGCTCCGGAATCTAGAATCCAGAAATCAACATGTGAATGACAACATTTATGAGATCGAACTTCCATGATTTCAATATGAGTAGAGCAAGCAAGAATACCTGCAAAGTTTGCACCTCCACTGGTGATAGTGTTTGATCCTTCACTTGCTGAACCAACATGGAAACTCTCCAGCAAGTGCATCAGCTGACCATGTTGCTCTTTGGTCAAGTGTTGAGGAGTATTGCTTGGACCACTGGAACCACTAGCTCCATCCTGGCTAGTGGCGCTCTCTTGATGGCCAGTAGGTGGCTCAATAGACCCTGTATGCACAGATGCAACAGAGGTTATGTTCTTCCCTTTTGTGAACTTGAAATTTGGAGGAAAACCATGAAGCCTGTAGCACTTGTCTTTGATGTGACCTGGCTTTTTACAGTAATCGCAAAACAAACGAAGACCTGAAGAGCTACCCTTGTGAGGCTGGGAAGACCTATTACATGTGTTACTGTTGTATTGACTGTAATTGGTTCTGAATTGATTACCTCCAAAAACAGCATTCAGTGATGTTCCTTCCAAGGTTAAATAGTTTTGTGGCCTTACTTCACGCTGTTTTTCTTCTTAAATGAGGATGGAAAAACCTTGAGCAATGGTGGGAAGGGGATTCATCATTAGAAGACTGCCTCGTAAAACTGTATAAGTCACCTGTCCTGTTCAGCTTTATGCATAACAACTTTAGCACCACATACCAGTGTTCCAAGCTCCTCCCAAAGTCTTTTCATTTTAGTATAGTAAGTAGTGACATCCATTTAGCCTTGAGTTAGGTCAGTAATTTCTTTATGAAGTTGATAGAGTTTTGCACCATTGGTTTGATCGTACCTGTCTTCCAATTCCTGCCAAAGCTCTGCAACATTATTGACATATTGTAAGCTATCAACAATGTCCCTCAAGAGTGAGTGAAGGAACCATGAGGTGACCATAGCAATGTCCCTCGAGAGTGAGTGAAGGATCCATGAGGTGACCATATCGTCGCACCTCTCCCACTGATTGAAAAGAGGATCAGTTTGAACAACAGGTTGTTTACATTTTCCATTGATAAGGCCCATTTTGTTTTTCACAGATAGAGCTCATGCCTCGCCGCCAAGATCTGTAGCCATTCCCATAAAAATAGTGGGTATTATACCAGATCCAACACTTTCAGAGGGATGTAAGTATAGAGGGTCAGTCGAATCAATGACATCCTTGTCTCGTGCCATTGGATGATGAAATCAGTGAAATAGAGATTGGAATCGTAGAAATAGAGAGGAGAGAAAAAAAAATTGGGGAAAATTTGGGGAAAACTGAATCGGAGAGGAGAGTCAATACAGATGGATGATTAAACGAAGAAGAAAGGTGAAGAAGATACATGATGCTCTGATACCATGACAAACTTTATTGTGTAGATCCACAGATCCAAGCTGCCATTGAAGCTTGGAGAGAGATGAGAGAAAGAGCAAGCTGAAGAAAAATATCTTCTGATTTTGTATTAATGAAAACTGAAAAGAAAGATTACAATGCCTAAGCTAAATATAGGAATAGTACTCATCTGACTAACTAACAGAACTAACAGAAAAATGGAATCTAACCAACTAACTACATTATTGAATTAAATATAGCTAATGACAGACAGTACATAGTTAGTTATAAAATTAATACAATGGACTAAACAAGTAATTAATCTCAACAACTTTTGTTCGAGTTGCCGCAGATCCTCTTATTTCTAATTTCTATTCTTTCCAGACATTGAGACTCCTTATTTATTATACTATTCTTATACTTGTTAGATGCTTTAGTATGCTGATTTTCAAATTCCAGGGTTGTAATTGTTAGACTGTCGTATATTCTTTTATTTTTTTAAGACTTAGAATTTTATTCTATAGTTTGGCGTTGATAGTGTTGGTTATTCTATCGGTGGGTTGGTGTGGGTGTCCGTCGCGAAGATTTTAATTTAATTGTGACAAAATATGTTATTATTATTTTTTCTTATAGCCACACAAAGCGCAAATAGTTTCACCAATTTCTAATAATTTTGACCTATCTTGCAGTCATGGTTACCCTTCTTGGCAATTTAAACATATCGTACTGCCTTTGAGATAATGTCACTGAAAGAAGGAATGTGCATATGCTTTTTTTTATTCAATATTGCGTTATTTGATTTTGTTATTTTGATTTCTTATTTTAAAAATGGCATTCAATTTGAATCAAATTATGAACTTGGTTGGATTTGATTTGATTTTCTTTGTTTTTTTGTTTTGATTATTTTTTCCGATTTAGGAATTGTCATATAAGATACTATAAATTCAATATAGTCAAATAGTTAACATATTTCAATGACAAAAAGACTATAAGAATAATAAATAATAATAATAATAATAATATCAAATCTGTTAAAAATATTTTAAATTCAATTCACATGATTGAATTTATTGAGTAAGTAAGTTGTGCTTTACAACTTTTTCATATTTAGTCGTACATCTCATATGCTTATTTTGTTCCATTTTTGGTCCTTCCGACAGCTTTTCGTGGAATATGCACATCCATTATAGTTATAGTAATAAAGTTTAAGTTTATAGTCCTTAATGTAAATTACTTACATAAGCGCACGCAGGAGGTGTCAGCGGATTCACATGAATCCATGTTCTTCTCCTAAAATTATATAGATTAGTGTTATATTTTTTAAAAAATATTTAAATATAGATGTGTGAACCCACATATCAAAAAATACAATGATGATTGAGTGTACCTCTCTGAGTGAGGTTAGAAATTTGAATCTTACATCTATCTTCTTGTATTTTTCTTTCTATAATTAGGTACATCTCTCTAAGTGGTAATTAGTAGCACTTTATATATATATACCTTTAATCTTTTAAAATTTTCAAGTTTGTCACATTGAAAATTCCTATTTTTTTTAGTATTGTAATTTTTTTTTACATAATTAAACCAAATGTTTATATTAAAACTAGAAATACTGGATGATATAACATACAATCAATGGGTTCAGTCGATCTCAATCCCTCTGGCAATATATATATATATATATATATATATATATATATATATATATATATATATAATACACTATTTGAATAGATAAAAATTAATATTGGACCTATAATTTTATAATTTTAATGATTTTTAGTGATAAGAACCTAAAATGTCAAGCTGATTAAATTTATATCTTAGATCCACCTTTTCGTAATAGTGCACCATCATGTCAAAATCTTAGATATGACTCTGATTATTGAGGATAGGGTTGAGCATGGTATGGTATATACTGAATTACCATATCGAAATTTTTAATATCATGATTTTAATATTATGGTATTTGATATGGTATGTGATATGCATTTTAATTAAAAGTTATGATTGTATTATCAGAGACACTTCAGCCTAACTTTTTTTTGTCTCAGATAGTACGAGTCGTATAGTGACTCGTGGGTCACTATTTTTCACAATTTAAGTATTTTTCTGGTATTTTGTCTTTTTTTTAATCTTCCTAAGCCTAAACTATGATATTTTAGCATCAACTAAGGGAGTATATAAGTTGAAACACTCAATGTCTTTCTTATTCTATGCTCGAAACTCTCCAAACTCAGAAGAGACTTCAAGAAAGGCTAAATTAGGGGTTCTAAGCTTTCCAAAACTCATTTTCTCTCTGGTATGTAAGGTTCCAATAAAAGTATCCTTTCACTCTCATATCAAAGTTACATTTTCTTTCAAAGATTACTACATAATTCTTATATAGTATTCAAATTAGGGTTTTACTCTTTTTATGCAATTCCATCACGAGCTCAACAAGATTTTTATAGTTTCTCTAACTTGGATGATTTTTAAGTATGAAGTTAGCATAATACAAATTTTAGTGTCATTAAAAATGATATTGAGCAAGGTTTCATACTTATAACATAATTATCTATTTATGAGTATATAAATATATACAGACTATTTTAAAAGAATAATTTAGTACCAAGAGTATGCATATTTAAAAAATCTAAAAGTCTCATAATTATGTGTCACGGTATGATTTGAGTACACCGCAAGTCATTCAGCGCATTTAGCCCAAAAAGCTCAATAGTTGATTCATAATAGATAGTTAAATTGTTTACCCTAGTAAGGTATAGGGAAGATTTCCCAAGTATCATTATACGTTGGATAACATGAGATTGCATGTTGCATGTCGATTGTAAGAAAATCTCCACTCATAGTATCATAAATTTATTACACTTTAATTTTTAGCAGAATTTCTCAAATTAAAAGTTCAGATGTATTTTCAGTTCAGGACTATAGAGATGAGTGTTTTTTTTTTTTTTTTACAGATTTTGAATGCAAACTTTTAGATGATGTTTATACATCGATTTTAAATATTTTTAATCCTTCTCATTCGAAAACTTCATGGAGTAGTCAATATTTAGATTCTTATCTTAGACAGTACTTGCTTTAAAGATAGTTGAGAGCCATGTCTCGACATATTTATTTCATTTCAGTCAGTAAAGGCTTATATTCAAACATTAGTTGTTTAAACTATTTTAAAGAATTCACAGTTATTTCTTTATGTCTTAAATTTAAGCATCTTTTGGTTAGTCATATTTCAGCTTCTGTTTTTATTATATAGAATGTTTAGTTATTCATTAGCAATATGTCTATGACAAAGTTCGTTTGGGGTCAATTATGATCTTAAGTGTCGGTCACACCTAAGATGTAGACTTTGATTGTGACAATGAGTTAGCCTAAATAAAAGGAACCAACACAAAATTGATATGATATGACTATATATTGATGGATGAAATTCAAATGGAGCGCTCTAGCTGATGAGTTTAGTATTAGGACACAAGTATTGTGAGCAGTAACCTTACCATAATTTATTTTTCATAAATTGTATGATTTATATATGATTTTTAAAGTGAATGTGTTATCGAATATTTTAAGTTGCATATGGAACAAGTTTTTTTACTTGATATGATACCAAATAATTTACTTGAGATGTTTACCACTTATTGAAATGCTTTCACCATTACTAGACATGCTTTATGATAACTTGAGATGCGATTACGATTATTGTGATGATTTTGTTATTACTTGGAGAAATATTATTTTGACAAGGTTTTTGTTAACTAAAGTGACCTGAATTGTTTTCAAAAATGTTTAGACGAGCACTCTCTGATTATAAAGAAAGTATAGTTTTGAAAGTAAATTTTGATGGATTTCGTAGCGAATGATGAGTTTGTTAGACTTGGTGCAACTTGTATTTACATATTGTTATAGTCCTTACTAGTGGGAAGATAGAACTACCATATTTTAATTGATCTCCCTTGAGTAGGGACCTACTGATATGAATATTTGACTCATATAAGAGGGGTCCACATTTAGTAGCTATTTCTTAAAGTAGAAAATCACACTGATTACATGATTCATTTTTAAAATATCCTAAATATAAGATTTGATGTGACAATGTTTACTAAGTTTATTATCAAGCAATTAATTGATTTGCAAACATAGTTTTAGGAATATAAAAAAGGATCTAAAATCAAAATTCTCTTCTTCTTTCACTACTAAAAAACTGTCAAAATCGACGGAAAAAGGCGAGGGACTGCATCGCTTTTTTGGCCAAAAGCGACGCAGTCAATCTCGTCGCTTTTTAGCTCGACGTTTTTTCAAAAGCGACGGACTGCATCGCCAAAAATCGACGAATTGCGTCGCCTATTATTTTTTAAAAATAGATATTCTTTTTAATAATGCTATGCCGTCCGTCGCATTTTTAATTTTTTAATTTTTTTAATTTATAAAAAGCAACGAAGTTCGTCGCTTTTCTTAATTTTAGTTTTTTTTAAATCTTGAAAAGCGAAGGACTGTGAGACGTTGTCCGTCACTTTTCTTTCAATTTAATTTTAAGAAACCAAAAAAACGACGGACTAAAGGACCCTGTCCGTCACTTTTCTGGCTTTTCTTAAAAAAAAAAAAAACCTAGAAAAGCGATGGACAAAACCACAATATCCGTCGCTTTTTCTGCAATTTTTTTGATAGCAGAAAAGCAATTAAATTCGATGCAGCCCCAATCAAACACACAACATTATAAAGAAGCTACACAAAACATAAAACAACAAACTGAAATTAACATACAAAAATATCTAAATTACAATTTAAAGACTTATAAAGTCTTTCAAAATTCGTTTCAAAATTTCAAAAAGTTCATAAAAGAGACCTAAACTAGGGAGTGCGGTCTACAAAATCATCCTCCTCCTCATGGTAGTCGTCGGTGTCCTCAGGAGCCGAAGATGTAGTAGGTCGACGAGCGAAGTTCAGCATTTGTTCTTTGATTTGTTGAACGGTCACACTCATGCTTTGTTGTTCAGCTACTCTTCTCCGCTTAGACTTTGCCAGTGTTGACGTAAGTTGTGCTATTTGAGCCAACATAGCAGCAATTTGAACACCGTCAAGTGTCTCGGCTTGACGTGACGATCCAATACCTTGTAAGCCTGACTAAAATTGTCTTACATCCTTTCGAGAGCCTCGAACATAGACTCTACCTTTGTGTGTCCTCCCTACCACTTTTTCTGTCCAAATTTGGATGGACAGTTCAGGTGTCATTTAGACCGAACTATCTAGATTCTCATTGACATATTGCTTAAACTCATTCTACATATTAAATATTAAAATTGACATCAATATATATACATATCATAAATATATTCACTATTAATATATATTATTCATATTAAATAACTTACAAAAGTTCGTTCGGCCCTTTCCTCCACCCACATATCCGGATCTAACTCATTTTCTTTCTTCTTCACATGAGTCTTCTTGAAAACCTCTAGTACAAGGGGAGTGTGCCCCATTTCTTTTTCCTATAAATAAAAATGAAATTTATATTATAACAATATTAATCAACTAATTATTTATTTAAAAGTTTGAATTAGAACATACCATCTCTTTTGTAATCGTTCCAACACTCTTTGCACCTCCAGTGTGCAATGAGCCACCCTTAAGACTGCCTCTAACCTTTTTGGCTTGTTCGGACATCGCCTTAAACTTATTTGTGTTCCAATATTAACACGATTCATCAAACACATAGGACAACATCCAACTCGGACACTAATCAGTATCCCAGGCTTTCTTTAGCCAGCTAGACAGTCTCACAGATGCCCTCCTCTCAAATGTGGTTGCAATGACCATATTAAACCTCGATTCCCAAGTACACATAGTCTGAAAAAATGAATAATGTTAGATAATTAAAAAACAAGTAAAGTATACTAAAATTAATAGACTTAATTAAAAAAATATTTTAACTTAAATTCATTAAACATCGCATGACGTATGTTGTTTGGGATCTCACTCCAGGAGTGATAAGCCTGTTTAAAAAGTCTTCTCACAGAGTCTTTTAAAGCCCGGGCAACATCTTTTGCAGGATACCACCTGCAAAACACATAATAAACATGTTAGTTCATGAATAATATATTAAAGAAGCACGCATAATGAAATTTTGCTTTGTTGATATATCATAAGTCAAAACACCTTCAAACCACAATTGTTTGAGCTCATCTATCAATGGTTGTAGATAGACATCAATCAAAGTTTTTGGATTACGGGGACCTTGAATAACACAACTTAGAAAGATGTAGGGACTGGTCATGCACATTTCAGGAGGAAGATTATACGGAGTAAGAAATACCGGGCAACATGAATAATGTGAAACAACATTAAAGAATGGTGTGAAGCCATCTGCACACAACTTCAATCTAACATTTCTTGGTTCACTAGCAAATCAGGAGATACATTATCAAAATGCTTCCATGCTTCACCATCAAATGGATGAGACAAGACATCCGGCGGCCTTCTATATTCATGATGACATCTCACATATGGGGCAGACCTCATCGATGCGTAAAACCTCTTTAACCTAGGAATAAGAGGTAGATAATGCATCGCCTTAACTTGGACCATCTTCTAGCCGGAGTCCTCTTATAACGAGCATGTCCACAAAACTTACAATTTTCTAATTCACTATCAGTCTTGTAAAACAACATGCAACCATTAACACAACAATGAGTTTTATCATATGTCAATCCTAACTTGGAAACCAAATGATTTGCCTGATAGAAGTTCTTAGGTATGTTAAACTTCGGATTAACTAGTTCGCTCAAAAGATCAATCATTGAGTTCATAGTCGCATTAGGAACATTTCAATCTGATTTAATATTCATTAATCTAAACGCAACTGATAAGGCAGAAGGCGGACTCCTTTCACATAGTGGACGATTAGACTCTTCTAATTGATCATAGAAGCGTCTTGTTTCTTCATTAGAAGCTTCATCAAAATATTGTTCGGGTTCCATCCCACCTTGAACCCCAAAAACATCATTGATCATTTCATGAACCCTATCATGTTCAACTCTAATTTTGCCATGTGGTGCAAGTATATTATATTCATCCAGAGGCATCGAATTATAAAACATACCATTCAACTTATATATTTCTCCATAATCAATCCATACAAAATATTTAGGCTTAAATCCATTACGGTACAAATGAACCATGACTGTATCTGGTTCAAAAAATTTTAAGCACCTACATGCACTACAAGGACACCTAACCAATCCATTATTCTTGAAAATATCAAATTGTCATTGTATGTTCAATAAAATCTCTAACACTGTCAATCAACTCAGGTTTTAAACCAACACCAGTTTCATAATGCATATTATACATCTACAAACGATGATCCATCTACAAAAATATAGATATTCAATTATATTATAAATTAAATTTAATAATAATTTTAATACATCAAACTAATCTATATTGTTAATATAAATACTACATTTCAAAATCTACAAAGTTAAAGCTTAATTAATTAATGAATACTAATTAATTAAGTTCAAACTAAGTTCAAGTTCTAGTTAAGTTCAAAGTTAAGTTTATATTTCTAATTAACTTTTCAAGTTATTATAAATTAATTAATTTCTAATTAATTAAGGTCAACAAGATTTCAAGTTCATATTCCTAATTAAGTTCAAGTTATAGTAAATTCAAGTTAGAATTAATTATAAGTTCTATTTAAGTTGTAATTCAAATCCCTAAAATCCCAAATTCAAACTAGCTAGTCCTAAAATTTCAAATTCAACCTATTAGTCCTAAAATCTCAAATATAATTCAAACAAGTCCTAAATTCCAAATTCAAACTAGTCTTAAATTCACAAATTCAAACTAGTCCTAAAATCCCAAAATCAAACTAGTGCTAAAATCCCAAATTCAAACTAGCTAGTCCTAATAAATCTCAAATTCAAACTAGCTATTCCTAATAAATCTCAAATTCAAACTATTAGTCCTAAAATCTCAAATATAATTTAAATTTTTCCTAAATTCCAAATTCAAACTAGTCTTAAAATCACAAATTCAAACTAGTCCTAAAATCTCAAAATCAAATTGTACTAAAATCCCAAATTCAAACTAGCTAGTCCTAATCACAAATTCAAACTATTAGTCCTAAAATCTCAAATATGATTCAAACTAGTTAGTCCTAAAATCCAAAAATCAAACTAACTCAAATAATACCCAAATTCAAACAACTCCTTAAATACCCTAATTCAAACTAGTTTTAAAATCTCAAAATCAAATAAATTAACTCAAGAAATACCCAAATTCAAATAAATCCTAGGATACCCTAATTCAAACTAACCCTAACATTAAAATTTTCAATTCACTCACTAACTAATAATCCCTATTTTAAACTAACAATCAATAAATAACAAAATCATTAAACTAATTACAATTAAATAACTAACAAATCAAATATAGCTCAAATTTTTTATTTTTTTTTAAAATTAAAACGCTAACCTTAAAGGATAAGGAGATAATTAAGAGAGAGGGGAAGGAGGCGGCGGCGACTCCAACAGGTAAAGGCTTGCGGTGGCCCTGACAGCTCCTGATGACTTGAACCGGCGGCAAAAACGAACAAAGGGATGGCGGTGGCGGTGAGGAGTGGAGAGAAGGAGGAGAGAATGTGAAATGTGAAATGGGGGAAATCGCGTTTGTATCTATCAGATATTTAATGAAAAGCAACGGACAACGTCTCTATGTCCGTCGCTTTTTTTTAAATAGTTGATCAACATTTTGACCAAAAAGCGACGGACAAAGAGACACTGTCTGTCGCTTATTTAAAATATTTGACCAAATATTTTGACCAAGAAGCAAAGGACATAAAGATATTGTCCGTCACTTTCATAAAAAAATAATTAATAAAATAAAATAAATAAAAAGCGACGGATGGCGTGACTATTTTTTAATTTATATATAATTATTTTAAATTAAAAGCAACAGGCAATGCTTATAATTATATTAAATAATTAATTATTAATTTATATATATAATTGGCGCAAAAATCCGCGAAAAGTAGCGACGGACAAAGAGATGTCATCCATCGCTTTTTGTAAAATAATTATTTTTATAAAAAAGCGACGGACAGTGTGACAAATGTGTCGCTTTTCTGTCCGTGGTTTCTTTATAGTTTTTTAGTAGTGTTTTTTCATGTAGATAAATATCCAGCCAGACACTCCAACGCTTAATTCTACCTGTTTCTATGGTGTTCCAAATGAAATTAGAAAAATTCTTGTGTAACTCTACTACTACACATTTGAGAGGAACAATTGCTGAAAAAATATGAATAGAAATACTTCGTATTGCACTATAAATTAATGTAGCCTTACCATCAGGAGATAACATCTTCTCTTTTCAAATTTAAACTTTATCCTTTACCTTCTCAATGAGCTCATTATAATTACTCTTCCTCTTTTTTGGCATGAGTGATAACACACTCTAAATAAGCGATTGAGAATTGACTTCTAAAAAAGTTTCTACATCTATTAATCAAAACTTCTAACTGTGTATTAGTCTTCTAATGCATGTACCAAACATTTTTGCTTTTATCAATCAGTTGGCTAAATTGAGATTTGTATTGACTCAAAATCTTCATAATTCTTTTATTTGATTGCTCATGTGTTGCTGCAAAAATTACAGTGTCATCTGGATCAGCCAAACGATTCAGAGTTGGACACCATTTAGATATATTATATTTAAATAATTTTCCATCATCAAACAAAGAATTTGAAGCTCTGAACAAAATTTTAGCACTAAGAATAAATAGTACAGGGGATAAAGGGTGTCTCCATTTTTACAGTGTAATCTGCATCTGCTTTCATTATATAAAATGTTCAGTTATTCATTAGCAATATGTCTGTAACAAGGTTCGCTTGGGGTCACTTGTGATCCTAAGTGTCGGTCACACCTAAGGAGTAGACTTTTGGTTGTGACAATGAGTTAGCCTAAATAAAAGGAACTTGTAGACAGTGAAGTTTTATTGATAAATTCATTCTAAATTTGGATTAAATCTTAAATTCATGATACATTGACCAAGTCAAATTACTGATTAATAAAGTCGGATTCATATTTAAGTCAAAATTATATGACTTAAATCAAGTCCAAATAACATTTGGGCCAGTCCATTAAGTTGACAAGATAAGCCCAACTCATGTTCTTCAAGCTAGGGGTCAAAATTGCTTGGACCAAAATACCCCTCAAACCCTAGCTCAAGCCTATATAAAGAGGTCTTCATAAGACCAGAATACATATACACCCATACATCCACACAAAAATACATAATTGCTCTTCAGTGGTGATCTGCAAGTCATCCGCATACAAAGAAGTCTTCGCTCCAAGTATTGAGCCGCAAGTATTCTTCCAAATCAAGAACATCTGTGGAGAGAAGAATCAGGGGATTACATATCTTTTTAATAGATTTTATAAAGATTTTAACCTTCGCATTAATTCAGATACAAATATTATTGTTTGCTTGCTATTTTTCTTTTCTTGTTTACTATATTTCAGAATTGAAACTTTAGACGCTTACACATTTGGCACGCCCAGTGGGACAATCTTTACCTCTCATCTCTTCTCTTCAAGACAACCAAAGTTCAAAAACACCGAGATGACTTTCAAGAAGATCAACTCGAAATCCGCATTTGCATCCAAATCTGGATCTACATCTGTATTCGCATCTGCATCCAAATCTGGATCTACATCCATATCCGCATCTGGATCAAAATCTCCATCTGCATCAAAATTTGTATCATCATCGAAATCCGCATTTGCATTTGTATTCGCATCTGCATTTGCAAAAACTGATGAATCCAAGTTCTGCATCGATGTCGAAAATATACTCGATGTTACTGCGGGAAGCATGAGACCTATCACAAGGAACCAAGCCAAATTACAGGGACAACAAGCCTCACGAGTGTCATCCGAATCTGCTACTGTCTTTGGTTTGTCTCCAAAACATGTGAAGTCTCCTGCAAAAGCTGCAAAGGAAAACATCGCCGAAATATTTGAGAGGGTTCTTGCCCAATTGAACCCATCTACATACGAGAAGTCCTTCGCTTAGGTTGACAATGATGTCTTAATTACGGGATCTACCACACATAACATGTTTTCATCTCATGTTAAGGAAAATCAACGCTACTCTCCGCCACCTACTATGGTAATGCATGCAATGGTGACTAACGCTTCATCTGTAGAAGAACAACTTGTGAGCTTGACAAGAGCTATTGAAGGCTTGACCAAGTTTGTTCAAGATCAAGATGCTCGAATTGTTAAGCTAACTGATAGGGTGGAGGGCATGATGAATGAAGAATCAAGTCACGCACCTGGAAAATGTCTGCAAGTCCAAGAGACAGTCGATCACCCCACAAAGCAAGTTGAATATGCTAAAGAGATCCAAGTTTCTTCGGAAGAAACGATCCCGATCAACCAAATCAGGGAGTTCATCATGGGTACCATTAAAGACAAGTACGAGGTTGCTACAAAATCCTCCTTGACATATGCAAGGCCATACACCGCAAGGATTGATAGTTTGAAAATGCCTGTCGGTTTTCAACCTCCAAAGTTTCAGCAGTTCGATGGTAAGGGAAGCCCAAAGCAACATGTGGCGCACTTCATTGAAACCTGCAACAATGCTGGAACATACGGCGATTACCTCGTCAAACAATTTGTCCTCTCCCTTAAGGGCAATGCTTTTGATTGGTACACGGACCTTGAGTCTGGTTCCATTGATAGTTGGGAACAAATGGAGTAGGAATTTATCAACCGGTTCTATAGCACAAGACGTACTATAAGCATGGAGGAACTTACAAACACACGTCAGCAAAATGAAAAACCGGTCTTTGACTTCATCAACCGATGGAGGCATGCAAGTCTAAATTGTAAAGATAGAATAAGTGAAGCTTCGGACATAGAGATGTGCATTCAAGGTATGCATTGGTGTCGTCGCTATATTTTGCAAGGAATAAAGCGTAAAACTTTTGAAGGGTTGGCCACTCGCGCTCATGATATGGAGTTGAGCATGTCGTCAGTCGGAACTGAAGCACCACCTGTCCACGAACTCCGCAAAGTCAAAAGAAAGGCAAGAATTCAAGAAAGTGGGAAAATATTTGCCAAAGACCGAAAACAAAGAATCCATGAACGTTAATGCCTCTCACGTGAAATTCACCACAAGGGTGGGCAATACGCAGAGCGCAAAAGCGAATTCTTTTGAAGGAAGGACAAATCAAAAGCTCACCTTGAAGGAAATGTTGCGGAAGGACTACCCATTTCTTGACTCAGATGTTTCCGCAATCTTTGATGAACTCCTTGAGATGAAACTTTTTGAGTTACCAGAGATGAAACGATCAGATGAAGCAGGGAGGAGTGATGATCCAAAATACTGCAAATATCACCGGCTGGTTGGACACCCTATCAAGAAATGCTTCGACTTCAAGGATAAAATCATGGACTTAGCTCGCGAAGGGAAGATTGAACTTGAAGATGAGAAATTGAGTTCAAACCAAGTCAGTATCGCTTCTGACTTACCCAATCCGGTCATGACCTACAATTTTGTTGAAGGAAATATGGAGCAAGACATTCCAAACACCAATCGAGCCTATTGAAGTAAATAATTTGTTATCTCTTCCTATACTAAGTGATGTGGCTTCTGTAGGAGAGGGATTGACAAGACAAGATGAAAACCTAGTAGATGATCTTGATGATTGGGGTTGGACTCTTGTGACTCGCCGTAGACGCAGAAAAGTGAGTTCGAATAAGGAGTCAACAAAGCAACGCGTCAGGGAAAAGATGGTAAGGAGACCCAAAACCAAAACTTGGATCGTGCATTCAAAGAAGAAAGAAATAAAGGTGCACCACTACCAAGAGCTGTGGAGACCCATTACATTAGGAGAATATTTGCCAAATTGGTGTTACACCAAGTGCACATGCGATGACACAAAATCTCTATGTTGTAATGTCGATGAAAAGGAAGCGAAAGATGCAACTCCATCATGTCCATCACCAAAAAATGCTCCAAAGTTGTCTCCTAAAGTTGAAAATCCATCATGTCCATCACCAAAAGATGCTCCACAGTCATCTCCTGGAGTCGAAAATGCATGTATGGCCAAAATCACATTCTCTGACGATGATCATCTGTTTGGTGACACATTTCATAATCGCCATTTATTTATGGTTGGTTTTGCACGTGAGAAAAGGGTGAATAGAATCCTAGTCGATGGAGGATCTGGAATCAACATCCTTCCAATTCACACAATGAAAGAACTTGGGATATCAACATCAAATCTTACTGATAGTCGCTTGATAATCCAAGGATTCAATTAAGGAGGACAAAGGTCCATAGGGACCGTCAAAATAGACCTTACCATTGGAGAGTTGCAATCAAGTGTGTGATTACATGTAATTGATGCAAAGACTTCATATAACATTTTGCTTGGTAGGCCACGGGTACATGAGAACAAAGTAATCCCATCTACCTACCACCAATGTTTGAATTATTATGAGGATGGAGTTGCAAAAAGGATTATTGCGGATGATAATCCATTCACTGAAGCTGAAGCTCACTTTGCTGACACAAAGTTTTACTTGACGAAATATTACATAAAAGTTGATGATATTGCATCTGGAGATGTCGGACTCCTTAACAATATGGATAAGGTAGCGGTCGATAAGGCAAAAGTCGCAAACAAGGAAGATTCAAAGCATGGCAATCCAAACAAGATGCCTAACATGATTGATGCTTTTTCAAGTAAAAAGGTCACACCCATTCTTCGTTATGTCCCAAAGGCAAAGGAGAAAGAAAAAAGAAGAAGACACATAGAAATACATAGAGAATCCTTGCTTTTCAGTGGTGATCTGCAAGTCTTCCGCATACAAAGAAGTCTTCGCTCAAGTGTTGAGCCGAAAGTACAAAGAAGTCTGCGCTCCAAAAGTTGAGCTGCACGTATTCCATCAAATCAAGAACATCATTGAAGAGAAGAATCAAGGGATTACATGTCTTTTCTTAAAGATTTTATAAAGATTGTAACCTTCGCATAAATTCAAATACAAATACTATTGTTTGCTTGCTATTTTCCTTTGCTATTTTCCTTTCCTATTTGCTGTATTTTAGGATTGAAACTTTAGACGCTTACAGAACTAACACAAAATTGATATGGTATGACTATAGATTGATGGATGAAATTCAAATGGAGCGCTCTAGGTGATGAGTTTGGTATTAGGGCACACGTATTGTGAGTAGTAACCTTACCACAATTTATTTTTCATAACTTGTACGATTTACATATGATTTTTAAAGTGAATGTGTTATCGAATATTTTAAGTTGCATATGAGACAAGTTCTTTTACTTGATATGATACCAAATAATATACTTGAGATGTTTACCACTTATTGAAATGCTTTTACCATTACTAGACATGCTTTACGATTACTTGAGATGTGATTACGATTATTGTGATGATTTTCTTATTACTTGAAGAAATATTATTTTGACAAGTTTTTTGTTAACTAAAGTGACCTGAATTGTTTTTAAAAATGTTTATACGAGCACTCATCTGATTATAAAGAAAGTATAGTTTTAAAAATAAACCTTGATGGATTTCGTAGCGAATGATGAGTTTGTTAGACTTAGTGCAACTAGTATTTACATATTATTGTTATAGTCCTTACTAGTGGTGTAGATACGTAATTTTTGACTGAACATAAGGTTTTACACTATTTTTTATTTCTTAGATATTTCTTTTATATCTAAGTTAGATATTTTAATTTTTGTCTTATTTTAGTAAGTGTATTATAAAAGATTTGAAAATAACAAAAATATATGTTTTATTTTAATTTTAGCTAGTATTTCTTAATTATAATTTATTATTAGCTACTCAATTTTAATGAAATAATTATATTATATTATATTATATTATAATTTAAACCCACCAATTACTCACCTTCCCTGCCAATTACCACAATCCCCCAGTTACCCTAATTTATCTCCACCCACAACACACCTTAATCTCCCCCACACTACACACACTACATGCATGACACACACAACATATACACAACACAATCCATATATCCTATATAATTACACTACAACAACAGAGACTAGACGAGGATACGAGCATCAGGAATACAAAAAATCCACACAATATCAAAATACACACACGAGAAAAAGAGGAAAAGAACACATCATTTTTTTTATTCAGCGCACATACAACACCTTCATACGCAAGAACATAAAAACACAATACGACAAAAAGTTCAGTTCGAGGTTTATTTTGTGGTTCTGGTTGTGGTCATTTTTTTTGTGAATTACTTTTCACAAGAGGTAACACTTAATTCTTTTTATATAGTTTAATGTCATGATTATACAAGCATTAGTTGCAATATATTGAAATTGTTAAATTTCGTATGTGTTTAAACCATTAATATTCATTGATGTTATAATATGAAGTATGTACAAATCTTCCGTATCAACTTTATGTTTAGATTTTTTATATCATTAGAATTGGTGCGAAATTTTATAACAAAACTTAGTTTATCTCATGTTTAAACAACCCATGATTTATTTCATGTTTAAGTAAAACTATTGTCTACGTCTATTCTTGTTTTTATATTTTGATTCTCTTATGATGACACATGTTTTTATGGTTTAACAAACTGAAATGATATTAATAACAAATGTTTATAATGTAAAATATTGGTTTTAATTAGTAGGTTTTTCTTTTCATTTTAATTAATGACTAAAATAAAGGAAAATAAAAGATTTTAGGTGCCCATAATTCCTAACATATTTATACTAGTGTAACATGTGTAAAATTGGTATGGAAAGGTGCATTATTTTAATTTATTTTTACTTTGTGTTCATTCTTTTTTTAGGAAAACATAAAAATAAAACTAAGATAACATGTAATTTAGGCTAATAATAATAATAAAGCAAACATTAAGATCTAAAGAACATTAGACTACTTTTAATCTTGAAATACAAACAAATACACAATTTGTGGTAAGACTGGAAAGCGTTGTTGTTAGTAAACCATACACTAATATAACAAGACAGTTTAAAATAAATCAAAGAAAACGGGACATAAGTAATTTTGTTAGGCTAATAAATATAATGTATCCAAAGTTAAGTAAATTCAGATATAAGTCAATAAAGTGATCGTGCTAGAACCACGGGACTCGAGGGTGCCTCACACCTTCCCTCGGTTAATAGAATTCCTTATTCAAATTTCTAGTTCACAGACCAATAAAAAAACAGAGTCAATTTCCTTTTGAATAGGGATTCAANACATTCAACACCTTCATACGCAAGAATATAAAAGCACAATATGACAAAAAGTTGAGTTAGAGGTTTATTTTTGTGGTTCTGGTTGTGGTCTTTTTTTTTTGTGAATTACTTTTCACAAGAGGTAAAACTTAATTCTTTTTATATAGTTTAATGTCATGATTATACAAGCATTAGTTGCAATATATTAAAATTGTTAAATTTCGTATGTGTTTAAACCATTAATATATGAAGCATGTTCAAATCTTCCGTATCAACTTTATGTTTAGATCTTTTATATCATTAGACTTAGTGCAAAATTTTATAACAAAACTTAGTTTATCTCATGTTTAAACAACCCATGATTTATTTCATGTTAAGTAAAAATATTGTCTACATCTATTCTTGTTTATATATTTTGATTCTCTTATGATGATACATGTATTTATGGTTTAACAAACTGAAATGATATTAATAACAAATATTTATTATGTAAAATATTGATTTTAATTAGCAGGTTTTTCTTTTCATTTTAAATAATGACTAAAATAAAGGAAAATAAAAGATATTAGGTGCCCATAATTCCTAACATGTTTAAACTAATGTAACATGTGTAAAATTGGTATGGAAAGGCGTGTTAATTTAATTTATTTTTACTTTGTTTTCATTCTTTTTTTAGGAAAACATAAAAATAAAACTAAGATAACATGTAATTTAGGCTAATAACAATAATAAGGCAAACATTAAGATCTAAAGAACATTAAACTACTTTTAATCTTGAAATACAAACAAATACACAATTTGTGGTAAGACTGGAAAGCGTTGTTGTTAGTAAACCACACACTAATATAACAAGACAGTTTAAAATAAATCAAAGAAAACGGGACATAAGTAATTTTATTAAGCTAATAAATATAATGTATCCAAAGTTAAGTAAATTCAGATATAAGTCAATAAGCGATCGTACTAGAAACACGAGACTCGAGGGGTGCTTCACACTTTTCCCTCGGTCAATAGAATTCCTTATCTGAATTTCTAGTTCGCAGACCAATAATAAATAGAGTCAATTTCCTTTTGAATAGGGATTCAAATAAGGTGACTTGGAACACCAAAACTCAATTTCAAGTGGCGACTCTAAAATAAAATAATCCCTTTTCAAAATGTCACTTTAATTGAAAAAACTCTTTTTTTCAAAAATTTTATTCGTGTTTGAGGAAACAATAGGGGTATAACTGATGGCGACTCCACTGGGGATAACCAGAATTCGAACTTGTAAATATTGACTTCTATATGACTTTATTATTTAGTTTTTTTTTTTAAAAAAAATCTTTTGGATATTGTGTTTGTTGGCCTAATGTGTTATTTGTTTGCTTATTTACTGCTTTGATAATTTGTGAACTGTAATATGAACTTTTTTCTCTCGTGCACCTATCTAAGTCTTCAATAATACCATTACGGAAATTGCGACTGCGCACCCTACTTTTGTCAAGATAGCCAGTGGATCTTTGGTCCATGGTGAAGGATTTTATTCACCCGCATTTAGTATGGGGAGCACCCACGCACAAAGTCGGAAAGCGCTGCTACCGATACGTCGCTACTCCCCAACTCGAGTTATCCGCTCATTTTACATCCAATCTAGATACCTTTCTCCATCAAGTTTAACCTTAGTAAAACTGAAACCAGGTATGGTTATCCCTAGTAGGTTCTACTTATTTGAATAATTTGTATTTGACTTAATGAGATTCGACATAGGAGTCGGATTTGTCTAGGATAGATACCCTAATTTTATTTGACCACCTAAATTATTTTATACGCTACCTAAAAATGTATGTATTTGGAAGCTCTTTGCATATAATCCAAAAGTATGGTGATCAATGAAATGATTTTTTATTTATTATTTTTTTAGATTTTTACATTAAAAAAAAGACACAAAAAAATAACAAATTACAAAAAGATTTTCTTATTTAATAAGTTTTTTTTCCTTTTTGCATTTCTTACAAAAAGAAAAGATTATTCACTTTTAAACAAAAATCACAACAACAAAAAAAAAATTATTCTATTATGTATAGTTCACAAAATGTTCAAAAGTGCTTATACAACTTTAAACGAAGATATAGTTATATTTGTCAATAAATTTCTAATCTTTCAAAAAACTAAAAAATAAATTGTTTATCTGTCTAATCTGAACGAACTACACACACCTGATTCTCATCTCAATGAGATACGTAGGCAATTCTCTTTGGGTTCGGTGACCTTTATTAAAAATTTTTTTTAAAAAAACTCTTCATCAAAAAGTCTAAAAAGAAAAAAGAAGTTGTAGTCTTTATTCAACAATTTTTTTTTCTTCTTACATAAAAAATTGTATCTTTTCAAATTCGTCACTCCAACGAAAAGTCAAAAATATTTTTCTTGATTTATTTTTCATTTCATTTTAGCATGATGTTCAAGATGAAAAATAGATTGTTTCTTAATTTTCTTGTAGTAAATCAAGGAAACAAAAGATTTTATCTTAAAAGTTCAAAAAAAAAAGTAATTATGCAAGGATCTTAATCATTTTTATCAAGCATGTTATATATGCAATCCAAGTGAAATTGATCAATGCATTATTTTTTAAAAATAAAATAAAATAAAAATATAAACAATTAATCAAAAAATAAATATAGTTGAGCTAGTTAGGATTAAACATCATACTTTCTAAACTCATTCTATAAATAAAAAGACTTGTGTACGCATATCGTGCAACATGTGGTTATAATTGAAGAAGGTCTAACCCTAACAAGATTTATTGTCAATACACACAGTTAACTTAAAGGTGGTTGGTTTGTGGTTAAGCTGGCATCCCATCCCTGCAATATAAGATCAAAAGGGAAAAAGAAAATGGCCCAGAAAGAAGGAAGTGAGTCGGACAATGATGAGGTCTGAAACCAGATGGCTTCACAAGAAATAGTGTCAATAGAATAGGTAAGGGTATTAAGACAACAAATGGCAGAGATGTGTGAAGCTTGGATGAGTGGACAAGCTCCACCGTCTTCAATTCGTGACTATCTAAATACAAATATGTCACCCTCTGTCCAAGTGTTGACAAATGATCCAATTTATCCACCTGGATTCGGCCCCTATACTAACACATCCAACGTCGCTGAAACTTCTATGGTGCACCCTTTGAGTACACCTATGATGAGTAATCTACTCTTCGTGCCAACTATGCCGACTAATAGCATTCCACAGCCAACAATGGTGCCCAAATCCAACAATGATCTATTGTCCCGAGTTCTTCATGATCATGGCTACACCCCTGAAGAGGCTCTTAAAATTCCAAATTCTTATCCTCACACTCATCAGTATAGTTCCCCTGTTGAAGCTGAAAAAACTGTTAAGAACGAGGAACATGAAGAAATGACTAGAAAAATGAAGAGTTTGGAACAAAGTGTAAGAGATATGTAAGGATTAGGAGGTCACAAAAATGTCTCATTCAATGATTTATGCATGTTTCCCATGTTCATCTACCATCGGCTTTAAAACTCCAAAGTTTGAGAAATATGATGGACATGGAGATCCTGTAGCTCATTTAAAGAGATATTGTAATCAATTGAGAGGGGCTGGAAATAAAGAAAAATTGCTCATGGCTTATTTTGGGAAAAGTTTGATGGGAATTGCCTCAAAATGGTTCATAGATCAAGATACTTCTAACTGGCATACATGAGATGATTTGACTCGATATTTTGTTCAACAATTTCAATATAACATTGACATAGTTCCAGATCGTACTTCACTTGCCAACATGAGAAAAAAGACCATAAATTTTTTTCGTGAATATGCTGTTAGGTGGAGGGAACAAGCTGCTAGGGTTAAGCCGTCAATGAAAGAGTCTGAAATGATTGATGTTTTCCTCCAAGCGCAAGAACCAGACTATTTTCATTATTTACTTTCCATTGTTGGAAAAACATCCGCCGAAGTTATTAAGATTGGTGAAATGGTGGAAAATGACATGAAGTCTGAAAAGATTGTAAGTCAAGCTGCCTTGAATGCCACAACGCAAGTGATTAAAAATGGATCAGAAAATCTTGAGGGAAAGAAAATGAAGGAGGATGTAGCAAATGTTGTATCAGACACACAAAAAAGTCCAAGGGGTCCACCTTATCAATATGCACCACCTCAACTCCATCACTATCACCCCATGCAGGACACACAATATTCTAATTTTCCACCTCAGTATGCAGTCTATATTGTACAACATATGCATATTCACTAAACTATCCACAATGGCGAGCGCCAACACATCAAAATGTACGCCCTTCTTCTCAAAATTTTCGAGCACCTTATAATCTCCATCCAAGACAGGAATTTGAAGGAGGTCAAAGGCCTAGGAAAAATTTCACACCAATTGGAGAGTCTTACACAAGTTTATTTAATAAGTTGAAACATTTGAAGATAATAGAGTCGATTTCTCAAAATTATGTGGATCCACATGCAAAAGGTTTCAATCCTACAACACGATGTGCATACCATTCTGATGCTCCAGGGCACAGTACTGAAGAATGCCGAAATTTAAAAAGAAAGGTGGAAGAGATGATTCAAACAAAGATGATTGTGGTTCAAAATGATGACCCCCCAAATGTTACTAAGAATCCTCTGCCGACGCATAATGATGTACACTTTATTGAGATGATATGTGATGACAAAGAACATGACAATTCTCTCAATTCGCAAGAAAAGACAATTGAAATTGGTGGAGCTTTCATGAAGGCTAACGTGCAAGAAGTGGCTAAGAAGTCAAGCTTGGTGATTGGGAGACGCTCTTCTTTTCTCTAGAAAAGAGTGTATGGATAATTTATTTTGTCGTCATTTCTGTTATGCATTTTGAATTTTAGTGAGTCAAATCCTTTTAGCATTTGTCTTATTTTGTTTCTTGAGTCGTGTCGTAGTTTTAGGATATTACATGCTTCACTACTTAAAAACGGCCAAAAAGAGACGAAAAAAAGTGACGGTCTGCGTCGCTTTTTTGGCCAAAAGCGACGGAAAAGCGACACAGTCAATCTCGTCGCTTTTTGGCTTGACGCTTTGATTTTTTTTTTTTGAAGAATGCGACATTGTCCGTCGCTTTTTTTATTTTTTATTTTTTTTAATTTTAAAAAAGAAACGAAGTCTGTCGCTTTAATTAATTTTTAATTTTTGTAGAATCTTGAAAAGCGACGAACAATGAGACGCCGTTCGTCACTTTTTTGAAAATAATTTTTGAAAAACCCAAAAAAGTGACAAACTAAATGACCCTGTCCGTCGCTTTTCTGGGTTTTTAAAAAAATAAAATTAAAAAAAGCGACGGACAAAAGGACCCTGTCCATCGCTTTTCTGAGTTTTTTTAAAAATAAAATCTAGAAAAGCAACGGACAAAACCACCCTGTACATCGCTTTTTCAGCAATTTTTTTTATAGCAGAAACTGGCCTACCCACCTGCAAAAGCAATTCAATTCAGCCCCAATCAAACACAAAACATTATAAAGAAGCTACACAAAATATAAAACAACAAAGTTAAATTAACATTCAAAAATATCTAAATCACAATTTAAAGACTTATAAAGTCTTTTAAAATTCGTTTCAAAATTACAAATAGTTCGTAAAGACTATATTTTATCAAGATTTATCAAGTTCAACCTAATAATTAATTCATAAATTTTATAAATTAAGATTTCTAAAGTTCACAACCTAAAGTTTAAAATCCTACAATAATTCAATATTTCTAAAGTTCACAACTTAAAGCCTAAAATCCTACAATAATTCAAAATTTCTAACGCTCACAACCTTATAAAGTTCTAAAATCCTACAAAAATTCAAGTTCTCTAAAGTTCACAACTTAAAGTTCTAAAATCCTACAATAATTCAAGATTTCTAAAGTTCACAACCTAAAGTTCTAAAATCCTACAATAGTTCAAGTTTTCTAAAGTTCACAACTTAAAGTTCTAAAATCCTCCAAAGATTCAAGTTTTCTAAATTTCACAACTTAAAGTTCTAAAATCCTACAAAGATTCAAGTTCTCTAAAATTCACAACTTAAAGTCCTAAAATGTTTCAATTATTCAAGATTTCTAACGTTTCATAACCTAAAGTTCCTACAAAAATTCAAGTTCTCTAAAGTTCACAACTTAAAGTTCTAAAATCCTACAAAAATTCAAGTTTTCTAAAGCTCACAACTTAAAGTTTTAAAATCCTATAAAAATTCAAGATTTCTAAAGTTCACAACTTAAAGTTCTAAAATACTATAAAAATTCAAGATTTCTAAAGTTCACAACTTAAAGTTCTAAAATCCTACAATAATTCAAGATTTCTAAAGTTCACAACCTAAAGTTCTAAAATCCTACAAAAATTCAAGTTCTCTAAAGTTCACAACCTAAAGTTCTAAAATCCTACAAAAATTCAAGTTCTCTAAAGTTCAAAACCTAAAGTTCTAAAATCCTACAATAATTCAAGATTTCTAACGCTCACAACCTTATAAAGTCTAAAATCCTACAAAAATTCAAGTTCTCTAAAGTTAACAACTTAAAGTTCTAAAATCCTACAATAATTCAAACTCTACAAAGTTCTAAAATCCTACAAAAATTCAAGTTCTCTAAAGTTCACAACTTTAAGTTCTAAAATCCTACAATAATTCTAGATTTCTAAAGTTCACAACCTAAAGTTCTAAAATCCTATAATAATTCAAAATTTCTAAAGTTCACAACCTAATTAAAGTTCTAAAATCCTACAAAAATTCAAGTTCTAATTAAATTCAATAATTCATATCCAATTTCTAAAATTAGTTATATATAAACTTCTAATCCAAGAATTAATTAGTTATATTCAAGTTCCAAGCTCAAGTTCAACTTCAAGTTCTAAATTCAAGTTCATATCTAGTTATATATAAACTTCTAATTCAACAATTAGTTATATATTCTAGTTCTAATTCAAAAAAAATCTCATCAATCAATATATATTCATGACATTCAAACATTCATCACTATATAGTCATGACATTCAAACATTCATCATATACACTTCAATTACTAATTTCTAACTTCAAAGTAACACTTTACTAACTAACACTATATCAATCAAATTTTTTAAAAAATCTAAATTCGCAATCAAATTACATATTCTCAAGTTCAAACTAGTCCTAAAATCAAAAATTCATAATTCATTCACTAAATACAATACCCAATTTAAAAGAAAACCCTAAAATAAAAAAATCTCCAATTTTCTACCTAAGTAACAATAATCAAATCAAATTAACAATAACACAACCCAACAAACTAAAACAATAATATACTAACTAACAATCAACTATAATCACTAGAATTGAAAAAAAAAATCTAAAATTAAACAGCAACCTTAACAAAGAGGAGAGGCAGCGACGGGAGGTGACAGACGGCGACTGGCGGCAATTGCCGGCGACAGGCAAGGGCAGCGACGGCGGCAGCCGGTGGAGGGAGATCGATAGAGAGAAGGGAAAAAAAAGTGAAGAGAGAAGAAGAGAGAAGATAGAGAAGAAAATAAGAAAATCCCGATCTGGGTCAAAGATATTGATATTTTAAGAAGAGCGACGAACAACGTCTCTTTGTCCGTCGCTTTTTTTAAAATATTTGACCAAAAAAGCGACGGACTAAGAGACGCTGTCCATCGCTTTTCTTAAATGTTTGACCAGTCTTGTTGACCAAAAAGAGAGGGACTTAGAGATGTTGTCCGTCGCTTCTTTAAAAAAATAATTAATCAATTAATTATTAATTATATATATATTTGGCGCAAAAATCTGCAAAAAAAAGTGACGGACTAAGAGATGCCGTTCGTTGCTTTTTGAAAAATAATTTAAAAAATAATTATTTTTATTAAAAAGCGACGGACAGTGTGGCAAATGGCGTCGCTTTTTGAAGTGACGTTGGTCGTTGCTTTTCTGTCCGTCGTGTTTAGCAGTTTTTTAGTAGTGCTTGTAACCTAAAATTTATTTTATTATCTTGTCGTCAAGTCTTTTATCTTTTACTTAATATCATTTTTGTGTTGTGTCATGTGGATCCAATCTATTTAGATTTTCATATATGCATTTCTTTTCAATTCAATTTTTGTGACATGATATGCAAGAGGATTTGGTCAGATCTTAAGATTATATCTAGTCATGGAATGAATACACCAAAGAAGAAAAAAAATACATTTGAGGAAATGAATAAAGGACTTAAACACCTTGATACGTCCTTTAGTGACGAAAATGCTTAAAAGAATAAATTTCATTTAAATTGACATATGTCACTTGTTGTCAAGAAGGTATTACTAAAATGGAGATTTCAAGCTGACAAATATGGAACAAAAATGATATACATATCCATCAATGCATATTTTGCAAAGAGATAATGTATGATTTTCACATCTTAAAGGGCATGCTTGTATTTGACATTTGTAATAATTGATATGACGATGACATTTCATTCTACTATCCGATCACTGTGTAATCCTTTGCTACCCCTTTGGAGCCTTAATTTTATTTTCTTTCATACCCTTCTTTTGGAATCAAAATACAATAAAAAAAAGGGGGTCACGAAAAAAAATAGAAGTCACAAAAAAAAGAGTCAAGAAAAAAAAAGTGAAAAAAAAGGTTGAAAAAAAAACCAATAACAACAAAAGAACAAACTTCCTGAATTACGTTTGACCTGATTCTTGCTTTGACAAGATACGTAGGCAACCTTATTTTAAGGTTCCGTCCAACCAAAAAAGAATTCTAAAAGGTCCTCATCACAAAAACTGGGGAAAATATAATAATAATAATAATAATAATAATAATAATAATAATAATATTGATTATTATGTTATTTTGTTTATTTATTTATTTTACAATATAGAGTCGATTCCAAAAGTTGTAAGCCTTAACCCTGTTACCGCATAATTTGAGCCTTCATGCTAATCCTTTCTTTGTAACCCTGTCCAAAAGCCACGTTCCAATCCAAATAAAGACCTTCTGATCATTTTTTAACAATGACAAGTCAAGCAAGCTTTTAGTGTTGATTATCGTATAAGGAAAATGTCATGTCCCTCACATAAGAAGTCAAAAAGGAGGAAATCTTATTGATGAAAATCTTCGAAAGCACTCTAAGACATCATCTTTATTGAGAGGAAGTGAAAAATGAGAGAGACTTATTGGTGAAAACCCTCAAGGCACTATAAGACGATGGTGAGTGAGAGACATACAAAATGAGAGAGATTACTGGTGAAAAACCTTTCGAGGCACCACAAGTCGAATGTGAGGTATGAATCCAGTGCAAAAGTTAGATTATAAATGTCTGACTTCAGAAGGCTGAAAGATTGACAAAGATAAAGTTTAGACTGATTGGACAAATCAAGCTATTTATCTCACATGCATGTCGTGATCATTATAATTGACCATCACTCTCAAAGGACTCTCTTTTTATTTTCATTTTTATTTTTCTCTCTAAAGGGTCAATTTTTATTTTTACTTTTCTTTCTTCTTCTTATTTTGTACCGCTCAATTCAGTTTCATTTTTTCCCTTGAGTTGGTCTTCATCAAATCAAGCAGAAAATGATTTCAAAATGGTTACCATCTCTTCAATTGCACAAAACAAAGTTTGGTCAGCACATCAAATGTGACATGATTCAAGAAATAGTGATATGCATAGTAACTTGCCAACAATTGACAGGTTTTGAGAATTTATATGAATACAAGATTCAATAATTGTTGGAGGGTGGAAACAATATAACAAAGTTGAAGTTGAAAGTTCTGAACAACTAGAGATGTTTTCACGATTATAAAGGTGAGCTGACTAGCAAATGAAAGCAGTCTATCTCAAGCTAAAATTAGCTTCAAACATTGCAACAACAAGAACAATTTTCCTCAAAACCAATGTCACAAATCAACCACCATTAACATAAAAAAAAATCATAAATTTTCTTTGTTTCTTTTCTAAAACAGGGAAATGTTCTTGACATAAAAGGTATCTTGAAGACTCAAATTTGTTAACATTATTGCAAGAAAAAAAATTACATACATTGTTTCTCCTAGGATAAACAATTCCTAGTCTCAGACATTTATTTCTCATTTTCTCCTAGGATAATCACTTCTTAGCCGGAGACCATTATTATTATTATTTTCTTTCTTGTTCTCCTAGGATTAACATTTCCTAATCTAAAACACTTAAAAATTAAAAATTAAATGTTATGGTATGATTCAGTTTAGTAGGACCCTCCTCATAATGGGATTAGCAGAACCCTCATACATAATGGGATTAGCAAGACCCTCCTACATAATGGAATTAGCAGGACACTCCTTATAATAAGATTAGCAGGACCCTCCTACATAATGAAATTAGCAGGACCCTCCTCATAATAAGATTAGCAGGACCCTCCTACATAATGGGAATTAGTATAGCAGGACCCTCCTCATAATGGGGTTAGAAGGACCCTCCTACACAATGGGATTATCAGGACCCTCCTCATAATGGGATTAGCAAGACCCTCCTACATAATGTGAATTAGTATAGCAGGACCCTTCTCATAATGGGACTAGCAGGACCCTCCTCATATTGGGATTAGCAGGACCTTCCTACATAATGGGAATTAGTATAGCAGGACCCTCCTCATAAGGGGACTTAGTATAGCAGAACCCTTCTTATAATGGGATTAGCAGGACCTTCTTACATAATGGGATTAGCAGGACCCTTCTACATAATGGGATTAGCAGGACCCTCCTACATAATGAGAATTAGTATAGCAGGACCCTCTTCATAATAGGATTAGCAGGACCCTCCTACATAATGGGATTAGCAAGACCCTCCTCATAATGGGATTTAGATTAGAGGGACCCTTCTTATAATGGGATTAGCAGAACCTCCTACATAATGAGATTAGCAGGACCCTCTTCATAATGGGATTTAGATTAGCAGGACTCTCCTCATTATAGGATTAGCAGGACCCTTCTACATAATAGGATTAGCAGGACCCTCCTCATAATGAGATTAGTAGGACCCTCCTCATAATGAGATTTAGAGTAGCAAGACCCTCATACATAATGGAACTGAAATTAGCAGGACCCTCCTACATAATGGGATTTAGATTAGCAGGACCCTCCTACATAATGAAATTTAGTTTAGCAGGACCTTTCTACATAATGGGATTAGCAGGACCCTCCTCATAATGGGATTTAGTTTAGCAGGACCCTCCTACATAAAAGGATTAGCAGGACCCTCATACATAATGGGGTTTGGTTATTTTCTCCTAGGTTAAACACTTCCTAGTCTGAGACTATTATTTTTTTTTTATTTTTCTCCTAGGATAAACACTTCCTAGTCTTAGGCGTTTTTTTTTTTTATTTTCTCCTAAGATAAAAACTTTTTGGTCTGAGACATTTATTTATTTATTCTCCTAGGATAAGCACTTCCTAGTCTGAGTTTGTTTTTTTTTTAAAATTACATTTGCTAATAACTCACAAAAATTTTTAGTGAAAACTGGGGCAAAATTTTTGTTTATTTCTTTTGTTTGTAATGGTTTTCAGGTTTTTCAAGCGAAACATGGATTTCAAATTCTAGAACCAAGTTTCAACACTTTTTAGAATGATCAATCACCATGATAGCCAAAATCAGCTTCTTCAACGCATGTAAAAGCTTGATTTCTTGACATCAAATTATATTCAGCATCAAGAAAACATGCAGTCATTCAAGAACATTTTCAAATTGTCATTTTGAAGAGTGTCAAAAATTCACTCTAAACTGCAAGTTAAGCCTCAATCCAATTCAAGATCAAGATACTCACCCAAAAATCAAGGTGATATTCAAGACTCAAGTGAAGACTCAAGAGAAGCTGCATAGATAGGAGCTTGTACTTTTATTTGACTATTAGCTTTCATTTTTTTATGTAAGGATAGGAGCCGCGACCTGGAACCACGATGGGAGCTCACTTAACTTCCAACTCATTATTTCATCTTCTTGAACTACACGTGACCTAATTCCCTTATAACCTGGGATATGTAGGATGTCCAAAACAAGGACTCGATAGCATATTTTTTTTAATAAGATTCCGGTCAAAACTTGTCGCTTTGTCTACTTCTTTGTCTGAAAACTCTTCGTGTTTCCAGTCAAAAAGAGGCAAACTGTAGACACGTAATTTTTGACCGAACATAAAGTTTTACACTATTTTTTATTCCTTAGATATTTCTTTTATGTCTAAGTTAGATATTTTAATTTTTGTCTTATTTTAGTAAGTGTATTATAAAAGATTTGAAAATAACAAAAAATATATGTTTTATTTTAATTTTAGCTAGTATTTCTTAATTATAATTTATTATTAGCTACTCAATTTTAATGAAATAATTATATTATATTATATTATATTATATTATATTATAATTTATACCCACCAATTACCCACCTTCCCTGCCACTTACCACAACCCCCCAATTACCCTATTTCATCTCCACCCACAACACACCTTAATCTCCCACACACT
Organism: Solanum stenotomum; assembly: GCF_019186545.1. NCBI lineage: Eukaryota > Viridiplantae > Streptophyta > Magnoliopsida > Solanales > Solanaceae > Solanum > Solanum stenotomum. The sequence continues at coordinate 31,281,743 of NC_064287.1, forward strand.
ACACACACTACATGCACGACACACACAACATATACACAACACACTCCATATAGCCTATATAATTACACTACAACAACAGAGACTAGACGAGGATACTAGCATCAAGAATACAAAAAATCCACACAATATCAAAATACACACACGAGAAAAGGAGGAAAAGAACACATCAAAATTTTTTTATTCAGCCCACATTCAACACCTTCATACGCAAGAATATAAAAGCACAATATGACAAAAAGTTGAGTTAGAGGTTTATTTTTGTGGTTCTGGTTGTGGTCTTTTTTTTTTGTGAATTACTTTTCACAAGAGGTAAAACTTAATTCTTTTTATATAGTTTAATGTCATGATTATACAAGCATTAGTTGCAATATATTAAAATTGTTAAATTTCGTATGTGTTTAAACCATTAATATATGAAGCATGTTCAAATCTTCCGTATCAACTTTATGTTTAGATCTTTTATATCATTAGACTTAGTGCAAAATTTTATAACAAAACTTAGTTTATCTCATGTTTAAACAACCCATGATTTATTTCATGTTAAGTAAAAATATTGTCTACATCTATTCTTGTTTATATATTTTGATTCTCTTATGATGATACATGTATTTATGGTTTAACAAACTGAAATGATATTAATAACAAATATTTATTATGTAAAATATTGATTTTAATTAGCAGGTTTTTCTTTTCATTTTAAATAATGACTAAAATAAAGGAAAATAAAAGATATTAGGTGCCCATAATTCCTAACATGTTTAAACTAATGTAACATGTGTAAAATTGGTATGGAAAGGCGTGTTAATTTAATTTATTTTTACTTTGTTTTCATTCTTTTTTTAGGAAAACATAAAAATAAAACTAAGATAACATGTAATTTAGGCTAATAACAATAATAAGGCAAACATTAAGATCTAAAGAACATTAAACTACTTTTAATCTTGAAATACAAACAAATACACAATTTGTGGTAAGACTGGAAAGCGTTGTTGTTAGTAAACCACACACTAATATAACAAGACAGTTTAAAATAAATCAAAGAAAACGGGACATAAGTAATTTTATTAAGCTAATAAATATAATGTATCCAAAGTTAAGTAAATTCAGATATAAGTCAATAAGCGATCGTACTAGAAACACGAGACTCGAGGGGTGCTTCACACTTTTCCCTCGGTCAATAGAATTCCTTATCTGAATTTCTAGTTCGCAGACCAATAATAAATAGAGTCAATTTCCTTTTGAATAGGGATTCAAATAAGGTGACTTGGAACACCAAAACTCAATTCCAACTGGCGACTCTGAAATAAAATAATCCCTTTTCAAAATGTCACTGAATACATGAGTCTGAAACCAAAAGGGCAACAATTTTTTTTGAAAATTCCAAAAGGGTAACTCAATTAATTATGAAACCAAAAGGGCAACAATTCTTAACACCGTTTAAATTAGGTTTTGTAAAACAAGGCTCAAATTCCAATGAGCCTTACAATGCTCAAATTTCAATGAGCCTTACAAGGCTCATAGGAATTTGAGCTGCAGGTTGTTTTTTTTAAAAAAATATATTCTCATTTTATTTTGTTGTTTGTTAAAAGTCTAATAATAATAATAATACATAGTTGTTGATATGATGCATAAAGATAGTTTAGACCTTATTGCTAGCCATTACTTTGTGGCTTTTCAAACAAACTAAATCCAATAGTTTAGACCTTATTTACTACTTAGTTGATATTTTATTTCTTCAACTCTTTTTATGTGAAATTATAATTTGGTTTATTCACTTGCAGAATGATAAAATTCAGCCTTCTTTAGTCATACTTTATTTTGGTGGAAATGCCCTATTGATGAATATGTTTAAAACATGAGAAAAATTATACTTCATATCAAGGTAAAAAAATAATATACCCTTTAAATAATTTATAGTAAACATGAACCATGCATATATGTTGGAGTTCGAAAACTTCAATTATATATATATATATATATATATATATAATTTGTAAAAAATTGATAGAACATATAAGGGACATGATAGAAAATATAAAAGACAACACTTCTAGAGATTATCATTTGTCTTGATGTGGTTGTTGTTGTTGTTTATGCATACAAGGAACTGTTTCAAGGACCAATTGAGTATGATGTTTTAACGTTACAAGATAAACATCGATCTCAAAAAATTTGGAATGGTGAAATATCTGCGACGGAAACACGTTTAATAGTGCGGAGACATGATTATGATTTATGGCAACACTTAAAAAATAATCCGCTTCATACACGTATACTAAATTATTTTGATTACACAAGTTTTAGAGGTGTTCTAGAAGTAGGAAACTTTCCATGCGATGCAAATATTATTACTGCTTTGGTTGAAAGGTGGCGTCCAGAGACTCATATCTTTCATATGAGAACTGGTGAAACAACAATAACTATGCAGGATATGGAAGTTATGTTCGGTATGGTTGTTGATGGTACATATGTTCTACTACCAAATGCTAAATCCGTGGATTTGTTTGCTAGACAAACTTTAATTTTTAATTTAACCGGTTGGTTTCGTACAGAAGATTGCTTTCAAGGTTTTAGAACTTTTTCATCGTCATTAGTTAATTATATAGAAACTTCAAATGTAATAAACGATAATTCCGTTGAACTAGAGGTACAACAAAAATTTAGATTATACTTATTTTGGTTGCTTGGAGGAACATTAGTTGCTGATAAGTAAGGAAATAAATTTAATTCGGATTTTTCATGAAAATGGGTTACTTACAAGCACTGGCATCACAAGTTTGGGGAGCTGTCACACTTTCATACTTGTACCATTTATTATGTCGCGCCTCTATATGCGACGTTTTAATTGTAAATGGTTTTATATCATTATTACAGGTTGGTCACCTTTATATTTGTAATTACTATAATTTACTATTATTAATACTAATAATAAAAATTATTTATTATTTTATAGGTATGGGTGTGAGATTTTAGTCTATGCTATCGCCTTTCAACAATGATCAACCAGAGGTACAAAAAACCACTTGCATATAAGTGGTCTCGACAAAGGGTTCATGAGAATGATGCTCGAAAAAATATGATCTTTTGTAGAGATGTTTTAGACAATCTACAACCTTATCAGGTATAACTAAAAAAAATTAGTTTATTACAAGATTTAAAACGGTAAAACAAATGTATGATATATATGTTACCTTTTTTTTTCTTTAGATTATTTGGGAGCCTTATTCTCAAGAAGTTCTTAATGCACTGCCTGAATGGTGTCGACGAGGGCAGAATGTGTGGATGGTGAAGGTGCCACTTATTTTCGGAATATATCGTGAGTGGCACATGATTGATCGTGTAGTAAGACAATTTGGTTTTGTGCAACATAGATCATAAAATGAACATTATAAAATCGATAAGCGCCACAAAATAGATAGGCATACTCGTCAGATGTTTGTTCATACTGAAAATACATGGAATGAACGTTATCAACATGTTGTACAAATAAATCATCAACAAACCCAATTGATTATTTCAATTGGTATCTACGACATTCACGCAAGTTCATTGCAAATGCAGAACATGTTGTCCAACATGGATATCAACCAATCGCAGGAAGATATGAGGCATTGGTATGTATTTTTTTTAAAATACATAAATATCATTGACTTCTTCGTTTGACCTTTATATGTATATATATTAATGAATTTTAGGCAATGGGTATGAAAGATTGTATAGAATGAATCAAACAATAGAAAATGATAATACTCAGTCATTTCAAGTGAGAGACATTGCAAGACAAATGACATCTTATTGTAGAGATACTATGAATGCTGCTCATTTGAACACAAGGTTGAACTTTCAACAACATTATACTCCACCAAATGAAAATCAATCACCAACAACATCAAATTTGGGAGGTGTTCATATAGAAGAACATAATACAAAATTTTCGGGAAATCAATATGAGGCCAACACAAATTTATCATTGGCTACTTT
>NC_064287.1:31287894-31293387 GCF_019186545.1 Solanum stenotomum
AACTTAGAACTTGAACTTGAAATTAGAATTTGAACTTGAATTTGAAATTAGAACTTGAACTTAGATTTTGACTTGAACTTAGAAGTTGAACTTGAACTTGAAATTAGAATTAGAACTTGAACTTAGAATTTGAACTTAAACTTGAAATTAGAACTTGAACTTAGATTTGGACTTGAACTTAAAACTTGAACTTGAACTTGAAATTAGAATTAGAACTTGAAATTAGAACTTGAACTTGAACTTAGAATTTGAACTTGAACTTAGAACTTGAACTTGAACTTAGAATTTGACTTGAACTTGAAATTAGAACTTGAACTTGTACTTAGAATTTGAAGTTAAACTTAGAACTTGATGTTGACATTTGAACTTGAACTTGAACTTAGAATTAGAACTTTAATTTGAACTTAGAATTAGAATTTGAACTTGAACTTAGAACTTGAACTTGAACTTAGAACTTGAAATTTGAGTATTGAATTTGTTAATTAGTGTATTGAATTAGAACTTGAACTTGAACTTAGAATTTGAAACTTAGAACTTGAACATGAACTAGAACTTGAACTTAAACTTAGTTATTGAAGTTGAACTTAGAATTTGAACATGAACTTGAAATTAGAACTTGAACTTAGAATTAAAACTTGAACTTGAAATTATAAATTGAACTTGAACTTATAGCTTGAACTTAGAACTTGAACTTAGAACTTGAACTTAGAACTTGAACTTGAAATTAGAATTTGAACTTGAAATTAGAACTTGAACTTAGAATTAGAACTTGAACTTGAAATTTAACTAATTTTAGAACTTTTCGTGCTAGGCAGCTGAGGAAGCTCAACATCTAAAAAAGTTGATACAAGACTATATTGCTTCTTTCATCAAAGTAGGAGATAAGGTTGGTGCTTCTAAATTTCTAAAGTTCAAGTACAATTGTTTTCAATAATGTGTTTGTGTCCATCTAGTATTGATATTTACCTTTAATTTTATGATAATATTTTTGTTTCCATCGATTGTTTGTTAAGCATACGTACCAACACTAGTTGATCCTATTGATGACAAAATTGATTTTCTTGCAAGATCGATTTGTGTCCATCTAGTGTTGACACTTAGCTTTAAATTTAGAAATAAGTTGAATTAAAATATGTGGTTTTTGTAGATGGATCATCGTTTGTGGATGTATAATATGCATTATGAAACTGGTGCTGGTTTGAAACCTGAGTTTATTGACGGTGTTAGAAATTTTATTGAACATATAATGACACTTGACATTTTCAAGATTAATGGATTGGTTAGGTGTCTTTGTTGTGTATGTAAGTGCTTAAAATTTTTCAAACCAGGTAGAGTTATGGTTCATTTGTACCGTAATGGATTTAAGCCTAGATATTTTGTATGGAGTGATCATGGAGAAAGTGATGGATTGGATGGTATCTTTTATAATTCGATGTCTGTTGATGTATATAATATGGTTGCACCACATCGCCAAATTAGGGTTGAACAAGTTAGAGTTGAACATGATAGGGTTGAACATGATAGAGTTCATGAAATGATCAATGATGCTTTCGGGGTTCAAGGTGGGATGGAACCGGAACAATATTTTGATGAAGCTCCTAATGAAGAAGCAAGACACTTTTATGATCAATTAGAAGAGTCTAGACATCCACTATGTGAAGGGAGTCCGCATTCTGCCTTGTCAATTGCGGTTAGATTAATGAATATTAAATCAGATTGGAATGTTCCTAATGCTGCTATGGACTCAATGGTTGATCTTTTGGGTGAACTAGTTAATCCGGAGTTTAACATACCAAAGAACTTCTATCAGGCAAAGCGTTTGGTGTCCAAGTTAGGATTGACGTATGATAGAATTCATTGTTGTGTTAATGGATGCATGTTGTTTTACAAGACTGATAGTGAAATAGAAAATTGTAAGTTTTGTGGACATACTTGTTATAAGAGGACTCCGGCTGGAAAGATGGTCCCAGTTCAGGCGATGCATTATCTACCTCTCATTCCTAGATTAAAGAGGTTGTATGCATCGTTGAGGTTTGCCCCACATATGAGATGGCATCGTGAATATAGAAGGCCGCCGAGTGTCTTGTCTCATCCATCTGATGGTGAAGCATGGAAGCATTTTGATAATGTATATCCTGATTTTGCTAGTGAACCAAGAAATGTTAGATTTGGGTTGTGTTCAGATGGCTTCACACCATTCTCTAATAATGCTTCTCCTTATTCATGTTGGCCGGTATTTGTTACTCCGTATAATCTTCCTCCTGAAATGTGCATGACCAGTCCTACATCTTTCTAAGTTGTGTTATTCCAGGTCCCCGGAATCCAAAAAGTTTGATTGATGTCTATCTACAACCATTGATAGATGAGCTCAAACAATTGTGGTTTGAAAGCGTTTTGACTTATGATATATCAAATAAGCAGAATTTTATCATGCGTGCTTCTTTAATGTGGACTATTAATGATTTTCCTGCATACGGGATGTTGTCTGGTTGGATGACAGCTGGAAAGCTAGCATGTCCGTATTGCATGGAAAATAGCAAGGCATTCACTTTAAAGCATGGCAGAAAAAATACATGGTTTGATTGTCATCGCCAATTCTTGCCAATGGACCATGAGTTTAGAAAGATGAAAAATGCATTTAGGAAAAATAAGGTTGAAAGTGACCCCCCACCTCCATTACTCACAGGGCATCAAATTTGGGAGAGAATTTCTCAATTACCTAAAGTTACAGAAGCTTCACCTTCTAGACTTCCTGGATATGGTGTTGAACATAATTGGACCAAACAAAGCATATTTTGGGAGTTGCCGTATTGGAAGGACAATCTGCTACGACATAATCTAGATGTGATGCACATTGAAAAAAATTACTTTGACAATTTGTTTAACACAGTGATGGATGTTAAGGGTAAGACAAAAGACAATCCAAAAGCTAGAATGGACATAAAGGAATATTGTAGGAGAAAAGAGTTATGGCTGCAGGAATTACAGAATGGTAAAATAGTTAAGCCCAAAGCCAGCTTTTCATTCACATTGGATGAGAAACGTGAAATTATTGAGTGGGTTAAAAATTTGAGGATGCCAGAGGGCTATGCTTCGAATTTAGGAAAGCGGGCAGATATGAATGAAGGAAAATTGATAGGTATGAAAAGTCATGATTGTCATGTGTTCATGGAAACTTTAATTCCTATCGCTTTTAGCCATCTACCCGAAAGGATATGGAAACCAATCACAGAGATAAGTCTTTTTTTTAAAGATTTGTGTTCTGGAAAGTTGTTGGAGAGTAGTTTAGATAGGATGGAGGAAAATATTCTTGTCACTACTACTAAGTTGGAGAAGATATTTCCATGTGGTTTTTTTGATGTGATGGAGCATCTTCCAATTCACCTTGTACAAGAGGCCCGCCTCGGAGGTCCGGTTCAAACAAGATGGATGTATCCATTTGAGAGGTATCCATTTGAAATATTCACTAAGTTATATATATTCGCCAAGTCTTTTATATATTAACATATATATACATATATGCATGCAGAAAAATTGGTAGTTCGAAGCAAACGATTAAGCAAAGGGGAAGGATCGAAGGATCATTTGTTCAAGGTCATATTGGGAGAGAAACATGTGATTTTTATTCTTATTACTTTGGTCATGATGTGTCATGTAGGAGAAACAGGCCCAATCGCAATGATGAAGGCGATATTGATCCTTTATTTCCACCAATATCAATTTTTAATCAAAATGGTCGAGGATCTAAAAAGCGTAGAAAGCGAGGCTTCACTGATATGGAAATGCAATCAGCTGTGACACATATTTTGCTTAATTGTTCAGAGATTCAATAATATGTCAAGTAAGTGTTAAAAATATGTTATTAAATTACATACTAATAAGTGATCATTAACTAACTAAATACTTGAATGTAAAATGATCAGATTGTTCGTAAACACATGGGGTAATGAAGCCATCTATACAGAATTTTCCAAATGGCTGAGGAACTATGTAAGTGTGCAATCACTAAGTATTTAATAATATATTCATGTTATACTAAATTATATTACTTGAAATAACAATCGGTAGGTTTTACGATGAATACTCAAGTGTCCAACATTTGCAATTAGTGAAAGAAGTAGCCCTTGGACCTCAATCTGAAGTACTGGCAATGAATAAGTATTGTGTCAATGGTTTTAAGTTTCAAACTGAAGAAGTATCTAGGAACAAGAAAACAAATAATAGCGGTGTCTATATACAAGGTGATGTTAATGGTACTGGTCAAACTATTGAATATTATGGTGTCATTCAAGAGATTATTGAAGTGAGGTATTCAGGTTGGCCTAATAAGAAGATTGTATTGTTTCGGTGTGAGTGGTTTGACCGATCACATAGAGGCACAAAGGAGGATCATCAACATAATATAATTGAAGTTAAGCACACCAGGAAATACAGAAGTTATGATCCTTTTATTATTGCACAACATGTTAAACAAGTGTATTACACTTCATATCCATTGCGTAGAGACAAAGTTGATTGGTGGGTTGTTATAAAAAGTAAGCCTGTGGGAAGAATTGAAATTGACAATGTCTTAGATGTGGCGTATCAAAATGATGTTGCAATTGTTCAACAACAAGTTGATGTTGAATTGGAAACCACACTACAACATCCTCAACACATATTAGAAGAAGTATCTGATGATGAGATATTGAATGTTGAGGAAGAAATATACGAGAATGAGGAAAATAAATCATTTGATGACGAAGAATAGGACGATAATGAAAATGAAACAACTGAGGAGGAAGAATGGGAGAATGATGGAATTGAAACAAGCGAGGAGGAATAGTGTAGAATGAAAGCTAGCTAGTACATATGTAAGTGTATTTTACTAATTTTATTTAATTTATGATTTTTATTTATATTATACATGTAAATTTGCATACAGATGTCATCAGGCAGTGACGGTGATAGATATCGCGAGCATCTTGGAGTTGGCCAGACTAAACAGGCTAAAAAAAAGAAGTCTAGGAGACCGATAGATCCTGAGGATATTGCAGGATCTATTTCTTCTGCACCAGAGCGCATCAGCCATAATACTCATTTATTTGTTGTTCTGTTTGGTACTGCGGATCCTCGACAATATTATCCTAATTATCGTCGACCAGTCGGTGCTTCATCTACTTCACAGGCATTGCCTTCATGACGCTACGAGGACCTACCTTTACAGGCTATTCGTCGAGCACGACCCTTATTGGCAGGTACTTCATCTCCCACAGGTACATCTCCTCAGTTATCTGCCATGAGGCTTGGAGATTCTAGTAGCGAGCAGTCAGATGCTATGGCCGGTACGCCTCCATTGACTCAGCGTTTTGTGCATCCTGATGTATCACCCTCGTCTACAGCTGCACCTAGTGCTACACCACATGATACGATGTCTGCTCTAGCTCCTGGCCAGAAGGACAGACTTGGTAGAGTCATGATTGAGCCGGATGGATCATCGTAAGTTTGTTTGGT